>NC_084551.2:22392500-22630000 GCF_033978685.3 Nerophis lumbriciformis
ATCATCAACAATGTGATAAATTGGATCCATACACACTTAAAATGAATACTTTTCACAAAATTTAAGAGATTCAACATTACTGAAGTGGACTTTTCATACTAGTCGCCCACACTTTATTCTACAATACTCACTACTCACAAGGAGTAGAATTGGAGGTACATCTTTTATTTATATCTGGTTGGGTCCACAAATTAAGCGTTTAGCCATGAAAGACAATAGTAGACTTATTTGTGCATGAGTAAATACACATTTGATGGACATTTATTAATTCCGTCCAATTGTTGTTTATGGTTGTTGTCAAGCAATTTGCTTATTTATTTGCAAATACAAGTTTTGTTTTTGCAGTTGCTCTCCTGTTGCAAGCCATATACTGTATCTTGCTGTCATCTACAATTTGGAGTCTGCAGTTGCTTTGCTGGTGTAAAGTTAATGTGTTTATATATTCAAGTTGCTTGCCTGTAGTCCAGCAATGTTTAGTTCCAACAATAACTACCGGTATGGAGATACAGAATGTCCTTGCTTTGGCATATGCAGCTTACAACAGATGTACTATACACAGCGTGGCTCAGATGGTAAAAGATGTTTTCTCAGTTCTTACTATAAAACGCTTTGAGTCGAGAAAGACGCTCTATAAATCTAATCCATTAATATTTATTATTCAGTAGGGCTCTGAATCTTTGGGCACCACACAATTTGATTTGATTCTTTGGGTTAATGAGTCGATTCTTAATTCAAAATAATTCTCGATTCAAAGTCTATACTTTTTTAATAACATTGGATGCCAGTTCTATGATTAACTACATTTCTCCATAAAATAGTGAAACAGCTCTGATTAATTTCTGTATTACTTAAAATAAAACTGGTTTTGTTTAATAAAATGCTCCCTAAACATTTAATAAAGTCAAATACAAATAAGGCATCGACTAAAATGTATGTAAATGTATCCGACTAAAATATAAAGTATAACAGACACCACATCTTTGAAGTTGTCTTGAAAGCACTTTTATTAATTATTTATTATTGCAGAGTATCTCAAAAACTAAATTCGCAACAAGACCTGCACTCCATGAATTAAAATAAAGTACATTTCACACAAACTTCATTGTGTGTTATTATTTTAGCTGAAATTGGGCATTTTTTCAAATGTTGAATAGTACATGACTAAAGTGATCACATAAAGACACAAACTAGTATTAATCTAGATTGGCATGGAAACTCGCTTATTGGTACACAAACGTAGTCGTTGAGTAAGCAGTGTTGCTCCTTCTCTATTGTCTTTAATAATAACAGTCATTCAGTGCAATATGAGTCATTTGGAAATATTAGTTTAGGCCTACTCACTGTTGTGTAGATGTCCTGATGATTAGCCTGCAGAAGATGCTTCAAGTTGGTTGTATTTTTATCGGAGAAAATCAATTCACAGGGTTTACAAGGTATCTTGTTTTGTACCCTTGCAAAGGTAAAATGTCTCCATATGTCTTCTCTTTCTTCCAGGTGTAGAAGACATATTGTAATGATGTGTGTAACAATACAGTAGGGATGTAACGATATAAGAATTTCATATCACAATTGTTGTGACCGAAATTATCTCGGTTATCATTATTATCGCAGTATTGTGGAATGTGCTCAAAAATCTTTTTAAACATTACTGAAATAAATAGACACACTGTTAGAAAAAACACTATTGTGCATGCATTGTGTTTCTATATGCTTCACTGAAATGTCTTAGTCTTACTGTTTGATCTGTGTTAATAGCTAAACTCTTATTGTTGTACTGTTAATATTGGTTTGTACTGTAGCACTTTAAGGTTTATTTACATTCATTTACATCTAATTATTTATCATTTCTGGCGGGCGTTGTCTGTCCAACTGTTTAGCGGTACTTGAACCCACCATAAAAACACCTTTGTCTCTTTTCCTCTGAGGAAAGATCGATCATTATAATTCCCTGCTAAGAGAGCACAGCTTATAGGTTAAAGTACAATTTTTCCAAAAATGTACTTAAGTAAATGTAAAGGAGGAAATGTAGCGCGTTACTACCCACCTTTGCAAATTAGAATAGCAATTAATCTGAAAATAAAATGTTTTGACACCCATGTGATGTAGTAAATTGCATCATTTGCGTTTATCATCACGCAGATCCCATTTATGGGATCTGCGTGTACAGTTGTACAGTGTACAGTGCACAGTGCGTGCATATCTGTACGTGTACAGATATGCATATACTGTGCTTACTATGTAAGCACAGTATATGGATAATAGGAAACTTCAAGTTCAAGGTTTGGAATTGGGGGTAAAACCACCAAAAATTATTCCTGTGCGTGGCCACCGCTGCTGCTCACTGCTCCCCTCACCTCCCAGGGGGTGATCAAGGGTGACGGGTCAAATGCAGAGAATAATTTTGCCACACGTAGTGTGTGTGTGACAATCATTGGTACTTTAACTTAACTTTAACCTCCCAAATTTAATGCAAATTTGACATGGGAGTAGCTACTAAAAAAAGGCTTTTTGTGGTATACATGGCTTGTAGTGTGATCAGTTGCTGTTATTGTTCTATAATTTTGTTGATAATTGATGGTTAGTGCTGTTTATGTTCGTTCATTGATATCGAATGAAAATATAATGTTTTTCTATCTCAAAGAGGGAAAACTCCCTGTTGTGTCCTAAAAAATAACTACTGCTTGTTGTGCTGGAGATTACCTCGATATTGTTTTTCATAATGACACTTTGCCAAATTTGGGGGTTGGATGGTTCCAAAACCTCTCGATCCCCGGGGTCTCAAATTAGGTTAAAGCAGCATTGCATGTATGTGCCATTTTTGCTCTACTTTCACTTGACTTCCTGCTAAGAAAACAATTGTTTGCCCCCAGGTGCTTGACTTAGAGGCGACAGGAACCTGACGTGACAGTTTGTGTAACCTATCAATAAACACCACTCAGTCTGTTCCATTTGCAACATGCTTTGGATCTTCATTTGATCCTGTCATTTAAACTTAAAAACATTTACGTTGAGCGCTCAAGTACGTTTAAAAATAGGCACAATGGGTTATAAATGTTGGTTGTTCATACAGACACACATGATTTATTTGCAGTTTTTTGTCCATAATCGCAAGTGATCGAAGTGTTAAGACATTATACATATTTGAGCATTGTTGTGACCCTGGTGCATCCATTCGTTGCCTAATGCCCTAATCGAATCAAATAGATACTGCCAGCAGGATAACATGGTCAAAAAGCACTCATCCAAAATGGTTGCAGGAAGATGGAATTTAATTCACTTCAGGTCTATGCACTTTGTCCACATCCAAACCCAGCAGAGCACCGCATGAAATTTTCACAATATTAATGTGCTTGCAAATGTCTGCAGGAGCTACGCCTATCGAGTCAGAGTAGCAGAATGCACAAATAATTCCTTTACTTTAAGCCTTAAAAGATACAAGGCTGGTATAGAGCAAAATTTAAATATCTATTATTAGACTGATTCCTACAATCAATATTGCAATTATTCTCATTTCTTCATCAATCAATTTGAACATATTTGCCTTTGAAATATGGTCTAGAATGCCATGTCTGTCACAAACCAAGACTAAAGAACACTGTCACAGCCTTTTGTCAAATGTGTCAAAATAACTGCTTTCAATAGGGAGGAAAATGTGATTACCATCCTTCGAGCAGTCTTTCTCACTAGTGTGCCGTGGGAAATGATGCAACTTCACCTAATGGGTCCAAAAAATATTTTTGGCAAAAATCAATAATTATAATCTGCAAATAATGTGCCGTTGTCTAGTGCCTGTGCTGTATAGAGCTTGGCAGGGTAAATATGTAATACTCTTCCATATCAGTAGGTGGCAGCAGGTAGTTAATTGCTTTGTAGAAGTCGGAACACGTCGAGCATGTCGTGACCCCAATATGCAAAGCACAGCGGGAGACGATGCGCAGGTAAAAAGTTAGGTAACGCTTAAACCAGGGACAGGGAACCTATGGCTCTAGAGCCAGATGTGGCTCTTTTGATGACTGCATCTAGCTCTCAGATAAATCTTAGCGGACATTGCTTAACACGATAACTAATGAATAATTCAGCTGGTAATCACAGTGTTAAAAATAACGTTTAAAATATAAAACATTCTTATGCATTTTAATCCATCCATCCGTTTTCTACCGCACCTGTTCAAGAAGTCGCATTAATGGTAAGAAGTATTTTATTTATTATTGGTTAGCTTCAGAATAACAATGTTATTAAAAAGAATAAGAGACTTATTGTACTCAAAAAATGTTGGTCTTACTTAAAAATGCACGCATCTAGTTGTATTCAGTGTTAAAAAATATTATATGGCTCTCACGGAAATACATTTTAAAATATTTGGTTTTCATGGCTCTCTCAGCCAAAAAGATTCCCGACCCCTGGCTTAAACCAAAAATTAACAAAATGGAAAGGAAAAGGCAATGAAGCATAGGGAGGGCTATGCGAAACAAAAGTGAAACTGAACTGGCTACAAAGTAAACAAAAACAGAATGCTGGACGACAGCAAAGACTTACAGCGTGTGGGGAAGAGACGGCGTCCACAAAGTACATCCGTACATGACATGACAATCAACAATTTCCACACAAAGAAAGAAAGTGTCCGCACAACTGAAATAGACTTCTTTGCCAATAGAAAGCGGGTTAGGCAATAGCACCAATAAAACAGGAAGGGCCACCAAAATAACAGCGCAAGACAGGAACTAAAGCAATACAGACAGGAAAACAACAACAAACTCAAAATAAGGCACGACAACCTGGTGGAGTTTCATTTTTTAACGTTTTCTGCTGGTGGTGTACCTCCGTATTTTCTTTATTAAAAAAATGTGCCTTGGCTCAAAAAAGGTTGAAAAACACTGCCTCAGAGAATGAGGTCAACCTTCAATTGTACATCTTTGCATCATCTAAGCCCAGCAGGGTTAGCAGCATGAGTTTGGAAATCGATGAATATCAAGATCTGACACCTGGCTATGTGTGGAAATGCAATTTGAGAGACCTAACTGATTTGGTATAAATCCACGTGAGGATGCAGGCATTGAAATGTTGCTCATTTCCCATGCGCCTTGCTGTATAGTACCATGACTAGGCCCAGAGGACAAAAGATTCATCACAGTCCTGCATAAATTAGGCAACGGATTTACAATGATTTATTGACTTAATATGTGGACATGATTACCGCGGAGGAGCAGATTGGAGACACGCATGGCTGGTTTTAGATTAGAGGCAGATATGAGCGACATTGCTCTTTTGAGAGTGTGTATATGCATGCATGTGTGCATACATTTGTGTCTGTGTGAGTGTTTGCACTGCACGGCTGTAGAGCCTATTCAAGATAGTACGGTGTCGGTATGCTAATACCACAGTAGTGAGCTGTCCCTGAGGGTAAATCTATCTCTTATTCACAATCTGGTTCAGCCCTGGGCTCTCTCACATCCCTGTAGATAAAGAAACAATGCTAAATGTGCTGCTCTGGGTTACTGCACCTTGTTATATGGACAATTTTTGCATGTTGAATATGCAGTCGGATTTTTTTCAGTCACCGTTTTTCATATTTACTTTTGTTCTCTGTGTTCAATACTTATGTTAAATGTTTGCATGTGGAATTTTCAGTCAGATTTTTTTCAGTCATCGTTTTTCATATTTACTTTTGTTCTCTGTGTTCAATACTTATGTTACACAGTGAGAGATCTTGTTCACCCTGCCATTTTAATGGTAAAGTTAAAGTACCAATGATTGTCTCACACACACTAGGTGTGGTGAAATTTGTCCTCTGCATTTGACCCATCCCCTTGTTCCACCCCCTGGGAGGTGAGGGGAGCAGTGAGCAGCAGCGGTGGCCGCGCTCATGAATCATTTTGGGTGATTTAACCCCCAATTCCAACCCTTGATGCTGAGTGGCAAGCAGGGAGGTAATTGGTCCCATTTTTATAGTCTATGGTATGACTCGGCCGGGGTTTGAACTCACAACTTACCGATCTCAGGACGGACACTCCAACTAAATGTGGCCCTCCACATCAATATATTGTGCTCTGTCAAATCCTTTTATTGTAGCCCGCAAGTTCAGTTTATGGTAGCCCACCACATCATTTTAGTTTGGCCAGCCACATCATTTTATTGTGGCCTGTCACATAATTCATCGTGGCCAGCCAGATCATTTTATAATGGCCCGTGTGGCCACTGCCAGAACATTTTATTTTTGCCCGCCACTCACTGCTCCCCTCACTTCCCAGGGGGTGATCAAGGGTGATGGGTCAAATGCAGAGAATAATTTTGCCACACCTAGTGTGTATGTGACAATCATGGGTACTTTAACTTTAACTAAACTTCACTTAAGTTGTCAAACATGTCATATTATGTAATCTGTTACATCATTTATGTTGCCTGTGAAAGGCTGGAAATATTAAGTTAACTTAAGTTAAAGTGCCAATGATTGTCACACACACACTAGGTGTGGCGAAATTATTCTCTGCATTTGACCCATCACTCTTGATCACCCCCTGGGAGGTGAGGGGAGCAGTGGGCAGCAGCGGTGGCCGCGCCCGGGAATCATTTTTGGTGATTTAACCCCCAATTCCAACCCTTGATGCTGAGTGCCAAGCAGGGAGGTAATGGGTCCCATTTTTTTTAGTCTTTGGTATGACTCGGCCAGGTTTTTTTTTTTTTTAAAGCACTTTCTGGCTAAATGTATTTGTACTTGTCGAAAAAATTTACTTCATGCAACTGCATGTGTTCTACACTTTAATATCCAATCATGCATCAAGATCCAAGCATTTTTAGGTGCAGGGGGTTATCAAAAATAAATACCTACATTTCTGCTTGTCACCTTGACTTACAATTTCAAAGTAAGTTATCCGTAAATCTGTTTGTAAAACATTACCCAAATCATATTTTTTCCAAAATCAAAATGTTTTCCAGCTGACTGTTTTTACACTGCAAGTAAAACGTGATCTTAATTAGCCACCACTATAAACGCGCACATGTCCCAATGTTAATTGTTTTCATGTTGGTGCACCCTGCAAAAGAAAATGGTAAATCGTGACGTCACACGCCAGTTCTGACCGACACTTTCGCACCGAGCAGGCATCTTGTCAGTGTAGCCCATGAGTGTAATTTCACCTGGCCCTTGAGGCGTTATCAAATTAACACTAGAGCTGGCCCGCCGATTATATACAGTGACGGTGCCGCTGTAACACCGCATTCACCGCTAATTCTCATACTTAGTTACTTTTTGGTTGGCCAACGATTTACGTGGTGTTGCGCACCTGATGTCAAGTGTGTTGAGTCTGTTCTGAAGTCTACAGTAAAGAGACATACTTTATCACCTCGCCTGGTTATTGCCTCCAACCCAATATATTACATTAAGGTAAGACCATAATAACGTTTTTTTTTATTAAATGTGCTTTTTTGTGTGCTACAGTTTGTATGTGTAAAGTTAAAGTTAAGTTAAAGTACCAATGATTGTCACACACACACTAGGTGTGGTGAAATTTGTCCTCTGTATTTGACCCATCCCTTGATCACCCCCTGGGATGTGAGGGGAGCAGTGGGCAGCAGCGGCGCCGCGCCCGGGAATATTTTTTGGTGATTTAACCCCCAATTCCAACCCTTGATGCTGAGTGCCAAGCAGGGAAGAATGCTGGTATGAGCTTTTAAACATAACTGGCGAATAAGATACTCTTTAGGGTTCATATGTTTGTAAATCTGACTGTGATGAAGTCAGTGCCTCACCAGCCATGAACCTCACCACACGTCACTGGTATACATATATATGTACATATATATATTAAGGCTGTCAAATAATTTAAATATTTAATCGTGATTAATCGGGAATAAGCGGTAGAAAATGGATGGATGGATGGATGTTCATAGTTAACTCAAAATTATTTACGATAATTGCAGATAAGTATGATTTTTCATCATTAATAAGTCTACACTAGACATATCTTTTTCAGGGGGGAAGGCTTTATTGCTGCATGACAATGTTTTAACCTCCTCTATTAATAAAATGTAATATTGAGCCTGCTAATCATTATGTAGGACTCGACCAGTTGTGGTTGGGACGTGGTGGATATGATCTCATCGCAGGATTTGCTTTGATGCATATATTCTTTAAAAAGGGATGTGAATATACATTTAAAACAAATATGTTATTATTAAGAAATGGTATTGACATATATATTTTTCTTCCATTTGTTCTATTTTTAAAATGCAGTTTTTTTGGAGAGAGATTTCCCCAATCCTTTTAGTCACTTTTTTGTAATAAAAAACAATTGGCAACAGATCTAGCATCTATTTTTGGTGTTATTGGAGACTGTACTCATGTTTAGAGACTCTGTTTGGATTATGTTCCGTGACGAAAAGTGCTGCAGAGAGCCTGACTTCACACTTGCTTTGCGCAGCTGGGGGCCGTTCTGTCATTAAAACCACCAGTGTCATCTTAAATTGTAACGATCGCTGTCCATGGGTATATCTCGAATATATTAAAGTACATCCACAGCGCGGACACGCTGTCTCCGCTCCAGAAAATCCCGCATATGGCTGGTGTTAATGTGTATTAGTATGGCATGGTGGTCATTTTTCCCATGTTCTTTGAACACACCGCGTCGGCGGAGAATGACTAAGTGTTGTGTGTCTAGGAGTGAAACATGGAGACAGACGTGAGTGCATGGAGAAAAAATTTGCTGGAATTGGGCCGGTTGTTTGAATAAAATTGGCCATAAAAGATAAAAAGAGTGTCAGACTTTGTTTTCTTCTTGAAGCTACAATACATTATATTACTTTATTTTGTTAGGTGTGGTGGCTAATATGAAGTCCGTACATTAAGGAGAAACGATAAACGTAGTTAAACCGGATGTATAGCGTAGCACTTTTATTTTGAAGCTGGAAAAGTATGTGATTGGTTGGAGAAAGTGTCTTGACATGTTTTGAGGTCGGATCGATTGTTTGCAATAAAAAAGTCTTCTTTCGACATCCTGCCGTTGAACTGTTGAACTTTGAGTTACTGTTGAACTTTTATGTCATTTTAATTAGAAATGCAGTCACAGTAACAATCTAAATGTTATGTTATCACTGCACCGCAACCATAACACGGAAGTGAAGCACCACCAACCGAACAACGCACGTAGCAGTTGTTTCTTGTCGGGAGAACAACTTGCCAAGGCTTTAAATCTGATATTGCCATAAGGTTGACTTTCCTTTGTCCATTCCTGTTCGCTCGTGGCTCATCTGTAGCAAGTGAACTGCAGCCAAGTCCCACCCGCTATGGCAGGGCAGCAGGGTCAAAAAAGAAGTGTTTGTGTTAATCGCCTGTTAAACAAAATAGTGCCGTTATTGAAATGTATAGTTTACGCGTTATTATTGTGTTAACTTTGACAGCCCTCATATATACTGTATGTATGTGGCTATATGTATGTGTGTATGTACAAACCCTGTTTCCATATGAGTTGGGAAATTGTGTGAGATGTAAATATAAACGGAATACAATGATTTGCAAATCATTTTCAACCAATATTCAGTTGAATATGCTACAAAGACAACATATTTGATGTTCAAACTGATAAACATTTTTTTTTGCAAATAATCATTAACTTTAGAATTTGATGCCAGCAACATGTGACAAATAAGTTGAGAAAGGTGGCAATAAATACTGATAAAGTTGAGGAATGCTCATCAAACACTTATTTGGCACATCCCACAGGTGAACAGGCAAATTGGGAACAGGTGGGTGCCATGATTGGGTATAAATGTAGATTCCATGAAATGCACAGTCATTCACAAACAAGGATGGGGCGAGGGTCACCACTTTGTCAACAAATGCGTTATCAAATTGTCCAACAGTTTAAAAAAACCTTTCTCAACCAGCTATTGCAAGGAATTTAGGGATTTCACCATCTACGGTCTGTAATATCATCACAGGGTTCAGAGAATCTGCACGTAAGTAGCTAAGCCTGTGACCTTCGATCCCTCAGGCTGTACTGCATCAACAAGCGACATCAGTGTGTAAAGGATATCACCACATGGGCTCAGGAACACTTCAGAAACCCACTGTCAGTAACTACAGTTGGTCGCTACATCTGTAAGTGCAAGTTAAAACTCTCCTATGCAAGGCGAAAACCGTTTATCAACAACACCCAGAAACGCCGTCGGCTTCGCTGGGCCTGAGCTCATCTAAGATGGACTGATACAAAGTGGAAAAGTGTTCTGTGGTCTGACGAGTCCACATTTCAAATTGTTTTTGGAAACTGTGGACGTCGTGTCTTCCGGACCAAAGAGGAGAAGAACCATCCGGATTGTTATAGGCGCAAAGTTGAAAAGCCAGCATCTGTGATGGTATGGGGGTGTATTAGTGCTCAAGACATGGGTAACTTACACATCTGTGAAGGCACCATTAATGCTGAAAGGTACATACAGGTTTTGGAGCAACATATGCTGCCATCTAAGCAACGTTACCATGGACGCCCCTGCTTATTTCAGCAAGACAATGCCAAGCCACGTGTTACATCAACGTGGCTTCATAGTAAAAGAGTGCGGGTATTAGACTGGCCTGCCTGTATCCCAGACCTGTCTCCCATTGAAAATGTGTGGCACATTATGAAGCCTAAAATACCACAACGGAGACCCCCGGACTGTTGAACAACTTAAGCTGTACATCAAGCAAGAATGGGAAAGAATTCCACCTGAGAAGCTTAAAAAATGTGTCTCCTCAGTTCCCAAATGTTTACTGAGTGTTGTTAAAAGGAAAGGCCATGTAACACAGTGGTGAACATGCCCTTTCCCAACTACTTTGGCATGTGTTGCAGCCATGAAATTCTAAGTTAATTATTATTTGCAAAAAAAAATAAAGTTTATGAGTTTGAACATCAAATATCTTGTCTTTGTAGTGCATTCAACTGAATATGGGTTGAAAAGGATTTGCAAATCATTGTATTCCGTTTATATTTACATCTAACACAATTTCCCAACTCATATGGAAACAGGGTTTGTATGTATAGGCTATATAGGCTATATATTTGTGTGTACGTATATATATTGTTACTTTACATGCAGTTTGCTTTCGGCCCTTGGCCCACATTTTTCTTTAGCCCAATGCGGCTCCTGAGTTAAAAAGTTTGGACACCCCTGATCTAATCCCTTTAAAATACACCCCCTGTACGCAAGTCAGTTTTGTTCCCCCCTGACTTCTGAAATTAAACTCCGTCCTTGCTTTGGACATTATGCCTACTCTAAGGTTGCTAGTTCATATTTACCTCTAATTCTAAACTTAGGGTTAGGGCGCTTGAAATAACCTGCCAGTGATGCACTAAATTGCAGAGTAGAGCTATAATGTTCAGAAGTGAAAATGACAGGAAGCAGCTCCAATACTTATCCACCAGAAGAAAAAGCATTTATTGCCATTTTCACCTTTGCCTTTTACAGGATTTTCTTGTTTTTCTTTAAGCTTTGGCTGTTGTGTGCAGTTCGCCTTAAGGGTTTTGGATGTAAGCAAAAAAAAAAGCTATACGTGAATGTAAACAGTTGCGTATACACTGCAGTAAACCACTAACATCTAATCCTTAGAGTAGTGCTGATTTACAACAGGCTAACTCCAAAATTGCTTTCAAGCACCTTTTAACAAGTAAATAAATATTCATTCTTGACACAGCCATATATGCCTCATTAAACATTGTGATATTGGTTTCTCGACCCTTTCCTGAAAATAGAGCGATATTTAATTACCATGCTCTTTTGTACTAACTTTCATTGCTCATTTGCTAGTTATTTAAGAATTAACCTTCTTGTAAACCACCCTCCACACTCAATCATTGGGACAGTTTTTTCTTTGCAGGGTGAAATACTGTTGTATTCAATCTTGTAAATGTCAAGTTTAATTATTATTGTGACACCAGTTTACAAAGTTGCAGCAGGCGCCAGTGAGGTACTTCTAGTGTTACGCATGTAGAACAGTATTGGGGCAACCTTATTTTGGTTATGTTCGAAATTGTCTGTCAAAGTCAGTCGCGTGCATCTAACCACCATTTTTTCAGATTACCGTGGTGATTTGGTCCTAATGAACAATAACAGTGTTCATATTTGATTCTGTTCAAATTGGATATGCAGGCGACCGCATCGGGAGCAAGTGTGTTGTCCTTGTTACTGTCCATGCAGATACACACAATACTGTACATAAATGTATTTTTATTTCAAATAGATGCACAAGAGTTAAGCCTTGTTTAATGTGTAAAGCGTAGTAAGTTAAATTCCTAATACAGAGTTGTTCACTCTAAGGATTGGTAATAAAGCATCTTTGTCATATTAAAGAAGACACAAATCTTGAACCAAGACTAGAAATGACACAGCTGATGCAGACCACTATCCCACCTATGCATCCGCAGTGGCGGGGTAGGGTCTGAGAACACACTCTACTTGTAGCATGAAAATATAATATAATATAATATAATATATTCTCATTGGTTATCCACTCCATGTCTTCTATTCAGACAAGGTTTAGACCTAAAGATACAAAAAGTATACTGTACTTTTGATTGAACAAGTATAAATCTCTACAATGGGTAAATTTGAACTGTGCCCCAATATGCATCATTATATCAAGCAAACCATAAAATGATGTAGGTATAAAACATGGGTGTCAAACTCTGGCCCGCGGGCCAAATTTGGCTCGCCGTGTAATTTCACTTGGCCCTTGAGGCAATATCAAATTAACACTAAAGCTGGCCCGCCGATTATATATTGCTGCGGTAACACCGCAATCACCGCTAATTCTAATACTTGCCAACCCTCCCGGGAGTCTTCCATAATTCAGCACCCCTCCCGAAAATCGTCACTTCTGCTTTTTAGCCAGACCAACGAGTGCTGGCCCAGTCACACAACATGTGCGGCTTCTGCACGCACACACAATTGAATGCAACGCATACTTCATCAACACCGATACAGGCTACACTGAGGGTAGCCGAATAAAAAACTTTAACACTGTTAGAAATATACGCCACACTGTGAATCCACACCAAACAAGAATGACAAACACATTTCGGGAGAACATCCGCACCATAACACAACATAAACACAACAGAACAAATACTCAGAACCCTTTGCAGCACTAACTCTTCCGGGACGCTACAAGGTGTGTGTGTGTGTGTGTGGGGCGGGGGGGTTTGGTGGTAGCGGGGGTGTATTTTGTAGCGTCCCGGAAGGGTTCTGCTGCAAAGGATTCTGGGTATTTGTTCTGTTGTGTTTATGTTGTGTTACGGTGCGGATGTTCTCCCGAAATGTGTTTGTCATTCTTGTTTGGTGTGGATTCACAGTGTGGCGCATATTTCTAACCGTGTTAAAGTTATTTATACGGGCACCGTCAGTGTAACCTGTATCGCTGTTGGCCAAATATGCATGGCATTAACGTGTGTGTGCGTGTTGAAGTCCCACATATTTTGTGATCGGGCCGGCACGTTGTTGGAATATATGAAAAGCAGACGTGACGACAGCTCGTGGAGGACGATAAACGCAGTGCCTTAAAAGCACGCCCCCAAGACTGTGGTCCGGGTGGACTACGAGATATAATGACTGATGAACAACTTTGTTCGATAATGAAAGATGCCTGAGCTCAAAGCCTGAGCCCCGACATTAATGAACTATCATCCAAGAAAAGATGGCAGGTATCTGGCTTGGGCACATCAGATTAGATCAGTGTGTTGCAAACTGAGCAGTTCTGAATGGTTGGTTTATTCATTGTTATTTTATTTTCAAATGTATTAGCCTGTGGAAAAAGTTAATGTTGATATTTACCTCAGAAGGCTGCAAATAGAAAAAAGGCATTACATTTTTATTTAAATTGTATTTGATATGCCATTGATATTTTTTAATTATTATTATTATTATTTGAAACTCGATTTTGCATGTCACTATAAAGTTATATAAGCCTTGCTTGTTCAATATTCAATGCAAAACTTGTTTGGGTCCCTATTAAAAGGTTAATTTGTTCAACCTTGGCCCGCGGCTTTGTTCAGTTTTAAATTTTGGCCCACTCTGTATTTGAGTTTGACACCCCTGGTATAAAAGAAAAATATGTAAGATGTGTTTTAGTATTATCAATTAAGATTAAGATATTTTTTTCGATTGTTTTCATATGCTTCACCATACATACATATGGTATGCATGTGATCTCCAAAAGGCCAATACTACGACAAAAGTAGCAATACAAACAACACTTTTTATCCACATGAACGTGAAAGAAATGGCAAGTGTGATTTTTACAAGTCTAATTGAATAAAGTATTAAGTAGCATATTAATTATTACAGTCATTCAGACAAGTGTGACTACTTTTTGAACATAATTGTATATATAAATGTATGATTTTAAAAAACTCATATTAACATTCTTCAAGATAATCTGTAGGCTCGTGTGTTTTGCATTTTAGCTCAGATGTTTACGTGACTATGTGCTATAACGTTGAATCTAAAAACAAATCACTAAAAGAAAACTATACTCTCCAATACAGCAAAGACACATTTGACATTGACCAAAACTGTATTCTCTCACACAACCAGCAGCTCTTTTAACAGACTTAGTTCAAAACGGTCCACATTATATACTATAAAACATTTTTAATCAGGGGAATATATGCAAAGATGTCCATGTACCAGTTAATGAATTTAATAGAAATGACTACATGGTGACAATTTTTTTTCAAACGTCTTAACCTCTAACAATTGTTTCTTTCAATCCCTCTGGATGACCCGGACATAATGATAAAATTAATATTTTTCTCAATTGCTTTGACCCGGGATGCACTCAGTTTTAATCATCACTATCTCAGCAGATCAAAATATACTTCTTCTGAATGTGATCACACTTTCTCATTGAATTGACACAATTTCCCCAGCCTTTTGCGGAACAGTTAACATGGATTCCATTCATGTACTTCAAGTTCCATTGTTCCAACAACCATTAATTCCTAACTAATAGAAAACTTTCTAGCTCAGGATGAACACACCGAAGCATTTATTTGACACGGTTTCACACAAAGCTTTAATTAGCAACCAGGTGGCAGGTCTTAAAAGGTGCCATGTCTGAGTTGTTCTTTGCCAGCGCGGATGTGGCCCCATTGTCAAAACAATAGACATTAAGTGCCTGATCTACAAAAGGTTTGCTTGTATTAAAAACGGGCAGACCTAATAGCTCACGCAAAACTGATCTACTAAGCTCATGCGCAGAGGTTTGCACATGCAATGCAATTTATCAAGCCTAAAACTGTTCTGCAACCGCTGTTTTCTGTCTATGTTTAGCACGATTCATTTTGGTGTCTGATACCGTTTGTTTTTTGTTTATTTTGGTGTTTATTTTTTTCATATAAGATATGTATTACTAGCATATCTCCTACAGAAAAAAACATGTATTACATAATGTATTGTTATGCATTCTTGCATGCATTTCTGGATTATTATTGACACACAGTCCCGACACCGCCGCCTCCCAGAGCGCACCTTTGGCGTGCTAAAATAGGTTGTTTTTAGATCGCACTTCTACAGTATATCGCCCAGAAAAGATGGTGTGTGCTGCATATTCCACAACATAATGCAACAGCACAGGTTGTAGCATACAGTATGATGTCATGAATGTGGAGGGAAATAAGTGTCTCCATAGTGACAGGAGATATAGTACACGCAAAATCCTCATTTAAATAGTGCAGTCTGCACCACTTCCACACTTATGTTATCAATTGCACACTCAGTCTGAGTAGATCAGTCGCAACACACCCACTAATTGTACACACAATTTTGTAGTTTAAACACTTGTTATGTTGAGCTATACCGTGGGCGGTATAACTCGATTGGTAGAGTGGCCGTGCCAGCAACTTGAGGGTTCCAGGTTCGATCCCCGCTTCCGCCATCCTCGTCGCTGCCGTTGTGTCCTTGAGCAAGACACTTTACCCACCTGCTCCCAGTGCCACCCACACTGGTTTAAATGTAACTTAGATATTGGGTTTCACTATGTAAAAGCGCTTTGAGTCACTGGAGAAAAGCGCTATATAAATATAATTCACTTCACTTCAATATTTGTAGATCAGGCCCTGATAGTAGTAGAGTATCAGTTTCTTATACTTTATGCTAATCAATTTATTTTAAATTTGTTTTAATTTCTTGTACTCACTTAATTTTGGTTTGCCTATATGTGTACAGCATTTGAAAAGATTTGGAGAAAAATAATGGGCTCAAAAAGATTTTTCGATTCTGGATGTACTGTATTTCTTGGCAAGAAGGCAAATTTGACTGAGCCTCTGTAAAAGTACAACTCAGGTCGTAAACGCTGCATTATGACTACAATGACAAGCAATGGCGCACTAATTCACATTGAGTGCTGTATTTTGTTGTTCAATGTGTCATGATTGGGCAGCACGGTGGTACAGTGGTTAGCACTCGTGCCTCACAGCGAAATATCCTGGGGTTTGTGGTCTCTGTGTGGAGTTTGCATGTTCTCTCCATGACTGCGTGGGTTCTCTGGGGATAAGGTGATTGGCAACATTACATTAGCCTTAGTGTGTGAATGTTGTCTGTCAATCTGTGTTGGCCCTGTGATGAGGTACTGACTTGTCCAGGGGCGTACCACACCTTCCGCACTGGTGTAGCTGGGATAGGTTCCAGCGACCCCTAAGAGTGACAAACGGTAGAAAATGGATGGATGGAAGTGTAGTGATTGTCAGGAGGTGTCTATACACTGTTTGCAAGGTATGCTGTTTAGAGACAAATTGTTCTTTTGTTGCATATTTTAAATGTTTTAGCACACTGTAGCCTTTTGCAAACATATTTTGACCACCAGTAACAATGTTTAGGCCTGTGTTAACTGTTTTGAAAATATGTAGTTAGGTGTACTGCTGCTTTAAAGCAATAAAGAAAAACTGTATCGGTAATTAGGTAAATTAATTGTACTGTGCTGCAGTACAACTTTTTTAGCTGTCATCTGTTCTTTACTTCTGTTGCTTACAGTGCTGTTTGGTCAATTTGTGGTGTTCCATACGTTGGCAAGTGATCTTGTCGAAATCTATGATGGATCCTCAACCGAGTCACCGCTTCTTTCCTCCATTTATGGATCCCACTCAGGTAGACACATGTTGAAGCATCTTGGCTATTTCTCTGTTTGTATTTGTTTTAGGTTGCTGGGTCACAGGTATGCCAAGTCCTGGTAATCAAGTAATTGTGTCTGCTGTGCTTCCAGGCGACACATTTATCCAGATAAGTGGACAAAACATCACAGCTTCATTCAATCAGCTTGGATGAACTCCAATCTTAATTATAACAACTGAATAAACATTGTTTTTGCCAATTAAACTAACGCAAGCCATATGTTTTTACATTCTTTTGGTGAGACAATTTAGAGAAAATAACAATATGCCCTTTTGTTGAATCACGGTACAGCTTTTGAAAGATTAAATTATAAATCATGCTGAAATAAACCCAGCTGAAAACATTTAACAAGCTGGTCTAGTTGTTTGTGGTCATTAGCATGAGCGGCTGTGCCTAAAAATAATTTTGACCGTGTCTCATTTGCTTTTACACTTCAGGGGAGACGCTCCCTTTGAGCTCAGGAAACAAGGTATCGCTCAAGTTTACCTCAAATGGCACAGATACAGCAAAAGGATTCCATTTTGTTTACCAAGGTAAGGCTTCTTTTCACAAACTGTTCCTGCAATTTTACTGGTTCAATTGACTTTGAGGTTAAATGAGCACAACTGCTTCCTTAGATATATTTTAATTATATGTCATCATCATATATATAATGTGTGTGGCAGAGTGGAATGCTGTAAAGTCACAGTGCTAAATCAGGCAGAGCAGAGAGCAATGACTAATCACATGAGAGAAGACTCATGAGGGTCTAACGATTCCCCTCAACCCCTTTTGTATTTCCATCTATCTCCTCTTGTCTTTGTCTATCAAACACAAACACCACTCCTTTGTCTTTGTTGTCCTCTTCCCTGTTCCTTCCTTCGCCTCATCTCCAGCCGTCCCCAGGACAAGCTCCACTCAGTGTAGCTCGGTCCCCGAACCACGATTTGGGAAGCGTCTCGGGAACGACTTTGGCACCAGTATGGTGGTGCTGTTTGAATGCAATCCTGGTTATACGCTGCACGGCGCCAGCGCCATCAGGTGTGAAGCCGTGCCCAATGCCCTGGCCCAATGGAACGGCACTGTGCCCACATGTGCCGGTAAGTGGCCTCATCCGCAACTGTCTATTTGCTCGCTTTGTGCACAGGTACACATTTCCCAGCATGAACTGTTTTTGATTTCAGTGGAAAGGCAAAACAAGTCAAAACAAAATATATACATAGTTAGAGTTAAAGTACCACTGACATAGGACCACTGAAGTGAGCCTGTTTGCATGATTATATATTGAGATGTAGTAGAATTAGGGATGGATACCTTTCACATTTGAATTGATACGGTACCAATTCGCAGTACCTGGGAATCGACACTGGTTCTCAGCGTTACCAATTTTCAGTATTTTTGTATCTGAATATGTGAAATTTGTTTTGATTTAAACCAGGGGTGCTCACACTTTTTCTGCAGGCGAGCTACTTTTCAATTGATCAAGTCGTGGGGATCTACCTCATTCATATATATAATTTATATTTACTTATTTATGAAATATATGTTTTTGTTAACAAGTTAAAGGTGTTTAATGATAATACAAGCATGTTTAACACATATAGTTAATATTGTTAATAAATTAAAGGTGTTTAATGATAATACAAGCATGTTTAATACATATAGTTAATATTGTTAACGAGTTAAAGGTGTTTAATGATAATACAAGCATGTTTAATACATATAGTTAATATTGTTAATAAGTTAAAGGTGTTTAAAGATAATGCAAGCATGTTTAACACATATAGTTAATATTGTTAACAAGTTAAAGATGTTTAATGATAATGCAAGCATGTTTAACACATATAAATGATAAATAAATGGGTTGTACTTGTATAGCGCTTTTCTACCTTCAAGGTACTCAAAGCGCTTTGACACTACTTCCACATTTACCCATTCACACACACATTCACACACTGATGGAGGGAGCTGCCATGCAAGGCGCTAACCAGCACCCATCAGGAGCAAGGGTGAAGTGTCTTGCTCAGGACACAACGGACATGACGAGGTTGGTACTAGGTGGGGATTGAACCAGGGACCCTCGGGTCGCGCACGGCCATTCTTCCACTGCGCCATGCCGTCCCTATATATATAGTTAATATTGTTAATAAATTAAAGGTGTTTAATGGTAATACAAGAATGCTTAACACATATAGTTAATATTGTTAACAAGTTAAAGGTGTTTAAAGATAATACAAGCATGTTTAACACATATAGTTAATATTGTTAACAACTTAAAGGTGGTTAAAGATAATACAAGCATGTTTAACACATATAGTTAATATTGTTAACAAGTTAAAGGTGTTTAAAGATAATACAAGCATGTTTAACACATAGTTAATATTGTTAATAAGTTAAAAGTGTTTAAAGATAATACATGCATGTTTAACACATATAGATTCCTTTCTTTCATGAAGACAAGAATATAAGTTGGTGTATTACCTGATTCTGATGACTTGCATTGGTGGTGCTGATAATGTCCACATTTTCGAATGGAGGAGAAAAAAAGTCCTCCTTTCTGTCCAATACTACATAAAAGTGGTTGGTTTTTGCCATCTTATTCGTCCAGCTTCCATACTCCTTTGTATACACTTTACAAGAAATACATTGTCGGCAAACTCCGTAGCTTGCTAGCTTGTGCACGCCAGCTTTCTGAGACTCTTATTTTGTAAGCGCAGGCAGAATGAAGCAGCACTTTTATTGTGCAACTGTGCAGTCGGTCTTTGGAGTTTTGACGACAGGTACGGCGCCAGAGTCTGTTGAAATAAAGTGTTTCTCGCCTTCCTGTCGGTAATTTTAATGAGCTGGCAGCAGCAAGCGTCATCTCAGAAGACCCTCGGGTGCCGTGAATGTCAATCAAGTGACGAAAGTGACGTCATAGTGAAGATTTATGATCGCTCATTTTTAGGACTATTTTTTTAATGCCTGGCTGGTGATCGACTGACACACCCTCCACGATCGACCGGTAGCTCGCGATAGACGTAATGAGCACCCCTGATTTAAACAACAATAACATACCGTATATTACCAAATAAACGCCCTTGTGCAAATAACCGCCCATGTCCGCCCGGGGTCTGACCCCATTTTGTAAATTAACCGCCTCTTCCTAATAACCGCCTATGTCCAAATAGACAAGGGCTGTTATTTGCATAATTTAGATTAAAATCATATTGATTTCATTAAGCCCAATTTATAAGTTAAAAGGAAAAGCAAAGGTGCAGTATTTCTGGTCATTACGGTAACAGCAGACGTTACGTGGGGATTCTGGGTAATCAACATATTGCAATGGGTCACCGCATATAGCGTAACACACACTCAACGACAACAAAAAACCCACGAGGAAAAGTTTCAACATGGCAAGCAACAGTAGCAGTGAGTTGAATGAACAGGATACCGGTACATCACAACTGATGGACGGGAATACTTTAAGGGGGAAGAAGAACAGAAAGTTTGACTTAAAGTTCAAGGTAGCGGTTGTGAAGTATGCGGAGCCGAATTCTGGTTTGGCAGCGGACAGGCAGTTTAACGTTGACCCAAAACTTGTACGAGAATGGAAACAAAATAAGGGAGAACTACTATCTCAGTCGGCAATCGATGGAAAACGGGCTCGCTTATCTGGTGGAGGTAGGAAGAAAGTGAGCGACGAGCTTGATGCTAATTTGTGTCAGTGGATACATCACGTTCGTGGACTGAACCACCGTGTGTCCCGCAAAATGATCTCTTGTTTTTTTGTTTGTATGTTTCCAATAGCTTTTACATTTAAAGTTTTTTGTACGGAAAAAAAATACTGGACAGTAACCATTGTAACCAAATAATGGCCTGGTGCAAAAATAAATAAAAGCCTTGTGCAAATAACCGCCTGCTTCTTTTAAACGCCTGTCTCCAAAATTGATTTTGTGAAATAAACGCCTGGGCTACTATTTAGTAATATACGGTAGATCAGTGAGCTGTGCTGTCCAGTTGTTATCTTTTCTCAAACTTATGTCTCACATATGCAAGTACTGTGCTGTACTGTATTAAATAGTAGGCTTTGCATGCATACATTAGATGGCAGTAGTGTTAATCCTGCCTTAGCCAAGAAGTAGTCTTTGCCATTGAATTGAATGTGCCAGTCATTTATTTTGTTTAGCCCTACAAATTGATTAAACTTTAAGCATAACACCGGCTGTTGGATCGTAATGTGCATCTTAGTTGTAGTTTTTCCCGGCAAAGTGCTCGAACCACATGTAACAAAAATATCGAGCTATGGTACCGTTTAATTTTACGTGAATCTGTACCCGGTAATACCTATAAATGTACCAAATTACGCTCACGTCCCTAATTAGAAGCACAAATGCATTGTAATTATTAACATACTCTTAGCTTTATTTTGAGTGTGTGAATGTGGACTGACTGACTGAATAATGGGGTTTCAGTTCTTTGTAGTTCTCACTGTGTCTGGAAAAGCGCTATATAAATTGAATCTATTATTATCATTACCGTTTTTTCTGGACTGTAAGGCGCACTTCAAATTCTTTCATTTTCTCAAATATTGACACAGCGCCTTATAACATAACGTACAGATTAAATTGTGTTGTGCTTGCTGACCTCGAAGCAATTGTATTTGGTACATGGTGTAATTATAAGTGTGAGCAGTAGATGGCAGTCACACATGACGGATAAATGTGGACTGCAGGCTGATGCCTGTTCAATAAAATACAGGTGAGCGAGCAAGCCCAAAACGTTGATGTTTCATTGAGAATATAGAACATTGCACACGGTGCTTAAAAATCTGTCAAAATGTTTTAGTACAACTTTGGTAAGCTACGAATCAGCATTGCTTGATGGATTGTCGGAGCATTACGACTACCATAGTCAGGCATACTGTGCTTCAACATACAGGTATTATAGTGTGTGTATAAGGACCCCAAAATGGCACCTATTTGGAGACATATTATCTGGCGTTTTGTTTCGACCTATTATACAAAACCAACGTTTCTTCGCTATAGATTCCTGTTGTTGTGTATTTTGGGATCTGCATAAGTCCCAAAAATATGCGTTCCTCCGCCATTGTAGCCTCCGCCGTAGTCAATAAGCTATTTTTGTTTGTCCTCTTGTTGTGGGGGATTCATCCTCCGCTGTTGCCATTTTTAATATAAAGTAAAGTCTAGTTCTAACGTATATCTGTTAGTAGACTCGCTACAAAAGTACAAGTACAACAAAAATGACGGGGAGGAGACATTGTTGAAGTGGAGCCACGTAAATAAGACCGCCCATAAAACCGCGCATCAGAAAGCGGCGAGAAGATGGTCTGTGAAACATAATCTATGAAGCATGTTGGCCAAGGAACTACCATTACATGTTAAGTAAACCACAAAAAAGTGTTTTCAAATGTAAAAAAATCAAATCATAATATTATCTCTTTATTGCGCCTTATAATCCGGTGCGCCTTTTGTATGAAAATAGACCTGAATAGACCCGCTCATCGGCAGTGCGCCCTATGGTCCAAAAATTATTATATTTGAAAATGTACCCTAACTCTTATTAAAAACTAACTACTTAAAATTTGGAGAAAAAAAATCTAATGAGGATACATTGAAGAAGCTAAGTAGCATTGGATAATGGACATATACTGTATACAATGTTATGCCTGTTTACAGGAATACTGTTTCAACCAGGAATCCCACAATGGCAGCAAACTGTTTGGCATGACATGCTCTTACCATGCCCGTAATGCAGATTTAAAAAGTCGAAAAGTATTAAACGTCGCGCAAAAGTCACGGAAGTGCCACCCCTCGTTGCGTAGTCCCAAAGGGGGTTAAACCAAAAGGTCAAAAACACATGAAAACAAAAAGTAAACATGAAAGAACACTAAGGGGGACAAAAAAGAGCATGCAGCTGCTGCAACCAGATGATGCTATTTCAGCAATGCCGTTTTTTTCATACAGCAACTAAAGCACCACGTCACTTAAACGTTTACATTTATGAGGAGGATATGTGCTCCTGCTATTGCTGCTGCAGCTACATGCAACCTGAAGGATTTCCAACTTCCGCTTATACCGTACGGTCGGTATGAAGGGAAATGTTTGTGTTTTTTAAATATTTTGGTCGATTTGACTTTTTAATACCAGGGTATATCTTAAAACCGGTACTTTGCCCATGCTTAGTGTGCACGCACTACGTGCTTGTGCATGTGCGACACGCCTTTTTAATCGGGCTGAATGGCAAAGTTTACACATTTTAACTTCTATCTGTGGACTGTTCAAGCCAGCGGTTGTATTTATCTAACGAGGGCGAGAGGGACTGTTTTTAAATGTAAAAGGACTTTGTGCTACATTTTATATGCATGAAAGTGCTCTACAATTAAAGTTAGGTTGTTTTTTTTTGTGGTTTTTTTTGTTTGTTTGTTTATTAAAGCTAGAGGAGCCACATTTCATCAAACACAGAAGTGCTCAAATTTGTCTTTGATCTTAACTTGTACTTGGGCAACATAATGGGATTTGTATTTACAATAGAGAAGTGACTCATAAGGCCCCATTCCAAGGTGGATCTTGTGTGAGAGGAAGAAGGGGGTTCATCATTTTGCAATGCAGTCTGCTGAAAATGATGGAAAGTGTCACTCTACATAGCAAAGTTGGAATTGGCAAAAAATACATTGTAAGATATTAAACACTCAATATTGACTCCATCTGAAGGCTTTGTTGCATATGAAATTCATAGGAATTCATGGTTTGAAAAAGTTTGGCCTAAAGAGCACACACGCTGCCATGATTGCCCTGTTGAGTTTATGGAGAATAATTGACACCCCCCATGTTATCACACACCAACAAAATGCTTTACTGAACACCTTTTAAAATATAAAGCAATGCAGATTATCTTTCTCTGGCACTTTTTATTGGTCCCAGTGACATGATTTTCCACATCTTAGGCATCTTCTTGTGTCAACCAGTTAGGTAGAATTAACAAGACAACTTTACTGGATAAACAAAAAGTAAGCAATTGATTAACATATTTTAACTTTTTTTATTTCCTGCACAACTTGAAAGCTTTGGTAGCAAAGTGTGCACAAATACTAAATCATTCAGACCTTTGAAAATCATAAGTGCAGAGACTTGCATAAGCGCTCAGTGCTCTGATTACTTCCCTGTAAAGCCAACTCCATAAAATTCACAGTCGATGCAAACATTTTGTTAGGTGTCAACAAGTTAGCAGCTCCCAAAAAAGCCTGCATTTAAACATTTTATTTTTGTTTTCGAAATAGTACAGTTTTATTTAAAATGTGTTGTTCTTTGTGGTCATTTCTCACCATACAGCCCACAATGACAGGCTAGACAGATCATTATTTGTATGTATTTATATTTTTATATGTTTTGGTGCAAATGCTAATACTAAAATATATCAGATTTAAAAAAAATAAATAAATAACAGGAAGAACAAGTTGTACACGCTGCTTGCATACATAACTGATATATTGATTGAACGGTGCTTAATTAAAATTCCCGATGAAGACACATCAGATGGTGCAAACAATGTCTCATAATGTGTAGTCCCCACGCTTGTCTACCTGCGGCAACTCTGACTTATGAGCTTGCCACAGATTGAGATGGGTGGGGAGCTCTCATGCTTTTATGAGCCTCATGATTTCTAATCTTGCGCTACAAATTATGTGAAGTGACAGCTCAGGGGACTCAAAGGAGCAGTTAAATCAAAGCAAAATTGCAAGTCCTTCCTTGAAATGCATCTGGAGCTTCCCGTTACGATGTTGGTCATGTGTTGGATGAATCGAAAGCTTTTGAAACCTGCAGTCATCTGACATTGTACCTCTGTCTTTCTGAGATCCCAGTGGTGATACCTATATGTGTCCTTAAAAGTATTCTTCCTGCAGGTATACATGGTAGCGTGGAGGGGAAATAATATATGCTTATGCCAGAGTCACATCAAGGGCCATAATTAGTAACACAACACCATTTCCAAAAAGGAGGAGCTTTAGGCCTTACATAATATAAATGCAATGAATCGACAAATATAAGTAATAATATGTCATAGCAGGAAGAATAAAAATCGAATTGAATAAGAATGTAATCCGGTCAGTGAAGTCAAGCTTGTCATTAAACCCAATGGGGTTCCTGTCGCAGGCCGGCCTGGCTGTGTGGGACCGGTGTGCCCTTGTTCCCTGGGCGCCACACCTGCTGTTTTGGGTTGGGCTCTCTGGGTGGCTGGGGCTGTACTTTGGCTCCTGCACACACTGGGAGTCAAATATATTGTACATACAAATACAAATATAGACTCATTATTATTATATACAATTATTCATACATACGCTCCCACATACATACACACACAAATACAGTACATACCTACACACTCAAAGTCTGTACATCCACACGTACATTCACTGCACAAACATACATATGCACATACATGTACATATACATTCACTGTACAAACATACATATACACATACTGTACATATACAAGCACATATGCATACTTACACTCATGCATGTAATCACGTTTCATCAAACACATATTAATGTTGTTCTCCCAGGGGAAACTGGATAACACATAGCACATTGACAAAGCTTAACATATTGCTACTATAACAATCTACAAGGTTACTACAGTTTGCTTCTCTTTCTTCCGCCCCATTTATCTGCTTCATTTTGTATTTCAAGTTATCGTCACATATAAGTATTGTTGCATTTGAAACAATTGTATTGTTGATAATAGAGTTAATTATTATTATTATTCATTAGCAATAGTGCTATTTCTATTGGTATTTGTATTGCTGCATTTGTAGTGTAATGATGCTCATTGTCTTTTCTGTGTTATTAATACTTACTTCACGAACTGCTTCTTTGCTATCACTTTTACTATCATATTTGTACATATCCTATTCGTTGATGCAGTTCTGTTGTTCTTGTTGTTGGTATTGTTATTGTTGTGTTTGTTGTTGTATCTTTGTCTTATCCCCATCTTGTCCCCGCAATCACCCCCTCTGTCTTTCTTTTTGTCTCTTTCTATACCCTCCTGCTTCGGCCCGGCTGCACCAAATAATAATATTAATCCATTTAATAAAATCAAATACAAATAAGGCAACAAGAGAGGTATCCCACACTTCTCTTTTGTAAAGTAAATCTGTACAGCCGATATGGGCATCTACATCAACAATATGATTTGCCTGAGTAGCTGGACAGGACAAAAAAAAACAAACAAAAAAAACAGGGTTGTCATTATTTATACACCTGTCAAACATGATGTTCTCACAACCGAACACTTATTATCTCAGGCAGTGGCTTTCATATTTAACTTGTATAGCAGAATTTAAAAGAAGTCATTATATAGCAGTCCTGTTGGTATTCAATTCCATAATATCAGCTCTAAACCTGTGACCATCAAGTTTGTTTGTGGTCCTATTAAATCTGTGGTACACATAACATCCATCCATCCATCCATCCATTTTCTACTGCTTGTTCCTTTTGGGTCACGGGGGGTGCTGCAGCCTATCTCACGGCTTCTGTCATGATCTGTGGTCTGAATCATGTTTTTTGTTATTTTCTGTTAGTTTAAGACTCCTTTACTTCCTGTTTGCGCACCCTTGTTTGTTTTAGTTTCCATGACGACTTATGATTTTCACCTGCCTCTTGCGTTCGGGACACACCTGTTTCTAATCAGGAGACTATTATTTAAGCCTGTCGTTGCCAGTTAGTCGGTCTGGCGACATTGTTCTTTTCATGCTATGTCCATGCTTGCTGCCTCCGGAGTCCTATGAGCCAAAAGAACCCGATAGGACTCCTTCTTCAGCTTGGCGGCATCCTTCACCGCCCGTGTCCACCAACGGGTTCTAGGATTACCGCCACGACAGGCCGCAACTACCTTGCGGCCACAGCTCCAATCATCCGCCTCAACAATAGAGGTGCGGAACATGGTCCACTCGGACTCAATGTCCAGCACCTCCCTCGTGACATGTTCAAAGTTCTTCCAGAGGTGGGAATTGAAACTCTCTCTGACAGGAGACTTTGCAAGACGTTCCCAGCAGACCCTCACAATGCGTTTGGGCCTGCCAGGTCTGTCCGGCATCTTCCCCCACCATCGCAGCCAACTCACCACCAGTTGGTGATCGGTAGAAAGCTTCGCCCCTCTCTTCACCTGAGTGTCCAAAACATAAGGCCGCAAATCCGATGACACAACTACAAAGTCTATCATGGAACTGCGGCCTAGAGTGTCCTGGTGCCAAGTGCACATATGGACACCCTTATGTTTGAACATGGTGTTTGTTATGGACAATCTGTGACGAGCACAAAAGTTCAATAACAAAACACCACTCGGGTTCCGATCCGGGCGGCCATTCTTCCCAATCACGCCTCTCCAGGTTTCACTTTCGTTGCCAACATGAGCGTTGAAGTCCCCCAGTAGGACAAGGGAATCACCTGGGGGAGCACTTTCCAGTACTCCTTCGAGTGTATCCAAAAAGGGTGGGTACTCTGAACTGCTGTTTGGTGCGTAAGCACAAACAACAGTCAGGACCCGTTCCCCCACCTGAAGGCGGAGGGAAGCTACCCTCTCGTCCACTGGGTTGAACTCCAACGTGCAGGCTTTGAGCCGGGGGGGCAACAAGAATTGCTACCCCAGCCCGTCGCCTCTCACTGCGTGCAACGCCAGTGTGGAAGAGAGTCCAGCCCCTCTCGAGATAACTGGTTCCAGAGCCCTTGCTGTGCGTTGAAGTGAGTACGACTATATCGCGCACTAGCTCAGGCTCCTTCCCCTCAGCGAGGTGATATTCCATGTCCCAAGAGCTAGCTTATGTAGCCGAGGATCGGACCGCCAAGTGCCCTGCCGCCCAGCTCACAACGCACCCGACCTCTATGGCCCCTCCCATGAGTGGTGAGCCCACTGGAGTCTGTTGTATTCTTTTTTGTCTATAAAATGCAGGATACAACACTACAATGTTTTGTTTTTTTTAATTTTCAAACCATAACAAAATATATGGCTTTTTTTTTTTTTTTACCTTCAGGGCTCCCGGGGACCATAAAGGGTCTCAGTCATTAGAATGTTAAAAATAAGTAAAATTATCATTATTTTTTACGCTTACAATAAATCTCTTTAGCAACTTCAGGTTTATATAAAGTAAAAAAAAAAAAGCCTTTCTGTCAAAGACAACTTTTTGTTTCAATGGTAAAACTAAAATATGCAGGTACCACATTTATTTTTATTGTTTTAATTCTGGCAACTGAACTGCAAATGTTTTAGCGTAAAATCTTTTTTCATTTTCTCATTTTTACAGTGTACAATATAATGGATAACTTGCTTTGAAATCCCAAGACAAGCAAACATTTAAGTATTTATTTTTATTTGAACAAAAACCTGTTTGGAATGTAAGACAATATTGGTTGCATTATTAAATATTAAAGTTTAAATTATTTTACATTGATCTGCTTTTGCTCTTGGTGAAAAAAAAGTTCCCTCAGTGTGCAATATGGGTGGTAAGATTGTGTTTTTGTTTAAATTGTTATCTATACACTGTGCAATCATTTAGTGTGCAATATATATTATTACTTATTTTCAGTTTTTCATTACGTTTTACTTTTCTCACTTTATGTCAAATTCTGCACTGCAACAACATAATTTACCCATTGTGAGGAAAGTAAAATAAAAGTGTATCCTATACTATGTATTTTTTCTGTCAAATACATTTAGTAAAAAAAATACAAAGTACTTTTTTGACCTGTATTATTTCTAGGCTTTTGCGGGCCATATGAAATACATGTTACGCCTATCCATCCAAGCACAACAATTGTAATGTGGCCATGGTATATCAGAAACAAATGATTATTTCATGTTAGTCCATTTTCTATATTTGATATAAAACTATTACTTTTTATTTGGCTTTGCCTGAACCCAAACTGATGTATAAACTCCTACAAATGCAACGGAATTTGAAATATTAAAGTGCTGTACTGATAGTATAATAATGGTAGATCAATCCCCATTGGCACGTTAATTTTGGCAGACCTATTTTATGTATATATATTGTCGGTATTAAATTGTTAAATTCCATAAATCTAAAGCGCTCTGGAGTAATTGCTGGGTCAGCAAGATTCTTAATGGACAACGCGTGGAGCCAACACTGTAAAACATGAGTGGATGGCTACAAGAAATATTGGCATCAGTCCGCTAAGCATTAAATGCATTAGAGGGGTGCATCCCATTTTCTCAACATTTCTGTAATGTTCAATGTCACAAACAATGTCAATGCAATGTGGCCATTGCAACCAATGACCACATTCAAGAGGCTTGATAAATATTTTACTTGTGGCACTGGTGGAAATGAGGTCCACTTGGAAGACGGATAGCGCTCACAGTTGAAAGATGTGATTTATGTTTCCTGCAGGGGATAAAATTGCACTTTAAGGCTGAACTGTTTATGCATTCTGCAAGACACAATTTTGCAATGCCATATAAACATCGCTTGGCATTAAATCATGTGGGCAAGGGTGTGAAATGTTGCTAAAAAAAAACCTAAATAAGTGAGAGGCTTCTACAAAAATAACTAGTTTATTGTCTGTTCAAGCTTAATCATGGAATATGATTTGTCTGACATTAAGTTTGATTTAAATCTGTCAGTACAGTTATTTTTAAATGCTCATTGAATATGCAATATTTTTCGTGTTAAAATAAGCGGGTAAGTGGGGATTTTGTAAAAACAAAATAATAATTCTGCCCTTAATTATGTAATTTCTAAAAAAAATAAAATAATAAGTTGTCAGAAATGTTAATACAACATAATATAGCCAATCAAGGTCAATAATAAGGTTGCTTGCTTGGATCAGATTAAGAATACCCAAAACTACCTGTAACTTACCTTGAATCCTCTTCGTCCCGATTGGGCCATAAGGCCACCAAGACTACCTATGCACCCTATCAAAGCTACAAAATGGTTTGTTCTAGCTGGATGATGGAAAACACAGCATGTGCCACTTCACTCAACACAGACGTCATAACATCATCAAAGCTCACATTTAAGGGTTCACACACAGCACCAACATTTTAGAACACGAATGAAGTGATAAAAGAAAGATATAAATATGACTTGTCTGTGGCAGCGAAGGAGAAAGTTATCAACAAGTTTCCTTGTTGATAACTTGTTTGTGCGATGAAAGTTACATATAGAGGCATCACTAGTTTCTAAAGACAGGGGGAAACTTAATCCCCAGGAGTTCCACGTGAAATAATATAATCACAATAATACAGTAATGAGATATGATTCTCCACTGATGATAATACTATGTGTACAGATAATCTCGGTTTTCATTTGGTAGTAAAGGGAAATGTGAAACGAGACATATACATAAACATAATCATATTTTAGTGAATAATGAGAAACTATTCCAATTCTGACCACTTTATGTAGAATTTTTGGAGCTTTTTTGTTAAAAAAAAAAATTCAAAACAAAACAAAATTATAGAGGGGGTTTATCTCGATATGTTCTCGATATGTTTCATCTTTAAAATGAAGAACCTAATTAAGGTTTTTACATGGCTATTAAAAGGCTTTATTATTGCATGTAAACCAAGTTTGTGTGTGGGATTTAAGGTGGGATGGGGAGCCCTTGAGTAAACTTGTGTATGGAGTCTCAGAATGTGTTGCTACGGCCCAAACCCCACCCAACCTTAACTCAAAAGGGGTGGTCACCAAGTATGTCTCTCTCACTTTCTGTCTCACTCTTTCCAGTTCCCTGTGGAGGTGTGCTGACTGGTCGCAGAGGCACTATCCTCTCTCCTGGATACCCAGATCCATACGCCAACTATCTAAACTGTGCTTGGAAACTAACTGTTCCAGAAGGCGCAGGCATTCAAGTGAGTTGTATTTTCCTTTTTAGTGTTTTAATTAATTTGACATAGCTTATTGGTTTAGGAAGCTTGTCCCCCTCCTCCATGTGAATATGTACTTTTGAACCATTTGCTTTGTATCTAGATCCAAGTGGTGACCTTTGCAACGGAGCACAACTGGGATTCGCTGGATTTTTTTGACGGGGTTGACGGCAATGCTCCAAGGCTTGGTAGCTACTCAGGTAAAACTGATACAAGTGAATGTCATATGGCATATGGAATGTCAAGTCAGAGATCAGAAGCTCCTGGCAGCAGCACAAATGCGGTGATTGAGCAGATGACATTTGACATGCTCTTCGAGAGCACTGTGTAAAACCTTCTTCAAAAGTCAAAGAACATCCTCCTGCACAAAATCCTCCCAAGTCTCTTGTTGAGATCTTCATATCGCAGTGTCTATTTTTGTGTGGGATTACAGTATTGCCTTAAGGTGACATAAGAACAGGGAGCATTGTGCTAAATTCTGAATTGACATTGCATTATAATATAATTGGCATTAGATGATATTCACTCTTGAATTATCTCAAAAATCAAATGTATTATTGCCTGATAATAATAATCATAATGTGCAGATCTCATTTTTATTAGATTTAAAAAGGAGGACTATTTGGAAAAGTTGGTCAGCACTATTATACAGATATTTACAGTCATACTTCGGTTTTTAAGTAAATAAGTAATTTGTTTCAACATTGCTGTTATACTGTTCGGAAACAGAAAACGTTTTGCCCAAGGCAAATATTGCAATTGCAAACAATCTGTTCCAAACACCCAAAATATTAACACAAAACACATTTTTAGAGAATAATTGTACACGCGAAAAAGAACGTAAAATACATTTAAACAACAGAAGAATCAAATTGTATTATGTGATTCATTATAAGTGTTTTTCATAACATCAACAAATGCTTCACAAAGTGCTCTACAGACTTAAAAAAAAAATTCCCCGATGACCCACCACCCACCATTCATCCCGTCACCAGACACATACACAAATTAATGCATGGTTGAGTACAGAGGAGCCAGATGAGGAAACACTATCACAAGGCACCGGGATGCTGACACAAAGCACCACCGCAGCCATGGCCGATACATTGCAGAGGGCTCCCTCCGAGGGACGCTAGAAAATAAAAATAATGAGATTCAAACAAATTGTAAGAAACTACGATTAAGAATAAAATTATAAATTAGGAGCAAAAAAAGCGTAATAATAATGCATGTACAGTAAATGTTTAATAAATAGAAAATAATAACAAGTAGTATAATAATACAAATTAAAAGTAAAGTATGAATAATCTTAATACAATTAATAAATATTGAACTAAAAGCCAAATCAAAAAGGTGGGTCTTATGTTTTCCCGCACACCTGAGGTTGTCTGGCAAGCTGCTGCATAGACGTGGGCCAAATTAATCGAAATATGCCATTGTTAAGAGCTCCCCATTGAATGTATAAATGAACAATTAACATCACTCAGTAGGTGTCCATGCACTAAATTAGTCTAATTTCTCAAATTGTTTGGCTCTAAATAGGCCTCCTACAACCCATGGAAACACCTTAATCCAATCGTGTTCGGTTTTTGAAATGTTGGACTAACGCACCTGGATTAGGCGATTGCGAGGGTGTGTGTGTGGCCAGAGAGGACCCATCGTATCACGCATGTGCCAGTCTCACCGTGCAGGATACAACCCGGAAGCAAATCCTGTTCAATGAAAACAGAAATCATTATGATGAAGAGGACACTGTTTTTTTGCTTCACAAATTAAAAGAACAAAACATCTGGAAGTGCATTGATGGTACAAAAATGAAGCAGAGATTTATATACAAAAGTAGTAAAGGAAATGTAGAATGCCGGCTTGATTCTGACTCCCGAACAAAATATGAATGAGATGAAAGATAATTAAGGAAGTATATTAAAGGAGAATAAAAAAATCGCACACAAACGTCTTCACATTGCATTTGTGCACTCCAAACTGATTAGCAATAACTCTGTATTCCACACAACTGGCAAGCTAATCCAGAACAATAGCAACCTTTATCTGGAACAGTCTGTCAGAGCACAAGCTGTCTTTTCCTTCAAATTTAAAACTCCTTCCATCCATTCACAAAGCTTTTTGAATGAACTCTGAGATATTCAAAACTTTTGTCTCCATGATTCTCCTTCCGAAAATTCCTTCGAAAAAACTCTGCCGGCCTTTCTTTGCTTCAAACCTGCATCCACCGGGATACATTCTTGGTAGTATAGCGCAATCCAAGATAATTTCTTAATGTTGTCTGCTATTTGTGCCAATATGACAGCGGACATCACATACAACAAGTTGTAAGGGTCCGCAGATGCCGAGTGTGACAACATAGGTCAACCGGAAAAGCAATATATTAATCTAAAAGGAAATAAGCACCCCCTAGTGTACGGGAGGGACACTGCATTGACGCTTGAATTTCACACGTAGGTGTAAAAATATGAAAAAAACGAGCTATTTAAAAAATCTGACTAATTTAGTGCATGGAAACGTAGTGACTTTTACCTTTATTGAAGACTCGTTCGCAAAGACTGCGCTGATGGTAGAGCCCCGCAGACATCACCTTTGTACTTTGCAACAAGTTTTTTTTTTTTATTCATTCCTTCTGGCACTTGCGACTTTCTTTGGCCACATGTTGGCTTATTTTGCAGTCAATCAAATTATGCACAGCAACTGAGTCACGATTGCATGGGACTCTTAGTTTGGGCACTAAACACCTGGGAAGGATTCGCAGTTTGTGTGTGTTTGTTTGGTCGTACGATAACAGAGACAGTGTACGAAAACACTGAAGCCTACAAAAAGTGTGGTGTACGAAAACATGCCTATATTTATGTTCATTAAGTTTTTTTCTTTTAAAGTATTTAGTGTAAATGTTTTATGTTTAATCACCATTACAATAATTAAAAATGCACACCCGGAAGCAAAGTATTGAATTTCTACAGAACTGTGTTTATTTATAAATTGCTAAAAACTGTTTAGTGCATAATTTGACACTACAATTTGAATTAATTAAGGGATTCTGATTTATTTATTCTTAATCGGCAAGAAAGAAAACAACTTTTTGATAGTGGGCTAACTAATTTCTATATTATTACAGGTACAACAATTCCCCAACTACTGAATAGCACATCAAACAACCTCTACCTGACATTCCAGTCCGACATCAGCGTATCTGCCGCTGGATTCCATTTGGAGTACACAGGTATGAGGAGAGACTGCATGTCTGGAGTTTGTTGCTTTGTTTGTCACTTGGTTCTGTGGTGGGAAGGAAAAAAAACCTTTTATGGGCGACTACAGTTACACATAGAGACTTAGATGGAGTGACATGCTCCCATAATTCAAGATGCTCCCAAGAGTCCCAAGTATGTATTTTTAATGTTTTCTTTTTTGGACAGCATTTTTTTGTGATTCGAGTATATTTTCAAAATATTTTCCATTCTCTACAATTTTGCCCATCATCTCCAATCCTAATGTGAGACAAACACATGTCTTTCCCTTTTCTGTGCATCCTAAATAACAGTGCTAACAGTGCAGTTATGGGAGTACGATCTATTCAACCTATAAAACCCTCTAAAAAACGTTCAAAAACCTCCAACAACGTTGTATATACATGCTGTAAGGATGTATGTAATGTAGTAACAAGCACATTTATAATGACATGTTAAGCATTACAATAACTTCTTTCCTGAATGCACTGATTTCACGGAAACTTCACTTCCGTCAACACAACAACGTAGGGAGTGCTTTCTGTATTTGCAAATTTTAAAAACAGTGCATTCATAGAGCAAAAAGAAGCAAGAGTTGAAAATTAACATCCATTATAATATAATAAATGAATGCAAATGTATGCAAAAGTTACAACTGTGGTTTAGACGTTGAAGTGTTTCTACACGTATGCTTTTAAATTGACAGGAGCAGGTCGGATCCCAAAGCTAGCTGCAGTCAGTGAGGTTTATTTACTCTCTCAGCTGGCCTCCCCAGTTTTTTTGCATTCAAATTGTCTGTATTACTTTATGGAACAGATTTAAATATTTTTTTTTTTTTACATTTGATTGTCTACGTCCAAATTGTAATCAGAATCAGAATCAGAAATACTTTAATAATCCCCAAGGGGAAATTAAGATTTTCAGCAGAATCCCATTCAAGAGCAGACAAACATTACAGGGAGACAGAACAGGATGGCCAACTTCGGTGCCCCTTACAAAAAAGATGAGAAACGGGTATAAAAAACCTAATAGCCATAGCACACATAAATATGTGTGTTAGAGGGAAACATCAAAGAACACAACGGACATTAAAGACATTAAAAGAGCAGAGCTGATGCAACCAGCCACTTCTACACACAGCCACAAAAGTAAAATAACACCAAAAAAAAACATGTACACTTTGGTGGTCTCTGCGGTGTTCCATGCTATCGTCTGCTGGGTTGGGGGGAGCATGGCCAGAGACAGGAGCAGACCCAACAAAGCAACCAAGATGGATTGTGATGGATCAAAGAATCGAAAATTTCCTTATTCCTAATTAAATCCTGAAAGTTCAACTTTGGCCTAACAAGAAACAACTAATGTTCCATCCATCCATCCATTTCCTACCACTTGTCCCGTTCGGGGTCGCTGGGTTGCTGGAGCCTATCTCAGCTGCATTCGGGCGGAAGGCGGGGTGCACCCTGGACAAGTTGCGACCTACAACTAATGTTGACCTGAGTAATTCTAAAATATAATAATGTCCAAATAAATGTCCGCTATTTCAGCAACTTAAACACATTGTATTGAAAGTTAAAAAAAAAAATTATTCTTCATGCACACAAAAATATCTAACAGTGTCATTTTGTCAATCCTCATAAACGGAAAATAAATGTTGGGATATACTCACACTCGGCCATTGGAAATGCATACTACAGTGTGGAAAAAATTTAGTGGCCTTACACATAATTTCAACAACTACTTTGTTATTAACATGTTGACTTTGACAGTCCTAGAACACACCATTTACAATATTTTGCAATTTTACAAGCCAAATGCACATTATTTTGGCAAATGATCATGTACATATGCGGTAATGCAAAGATATCAGTGTAAGGGGGTTGTAAGGGTGAAGCAGTAAGCAACCCTGAAGTAGTCCGCAGTTCTGTGGGTGGCTCAAGGATACTTTGGCAATGGTTTGGAAGAAATCTGGCTTGTCTCCAGAATGCAGTTACAATTATGCATGCTTGGACCATAGAGGGCTTTCTGTTTGTTTGTCAAGGGGATTGTTCAGCTTACTTATCTGCGACTTTCCAATCCCAAAAAAACCTCCCCAAAAAACAAGTCCTTGCAGACAAGCACCCAACTTTCCCCGTCTTTGGTTGTGACGTTTAAAAATGCAGTCGTTTATGACCCAGTTCCACATCGTTATTCATGTCTTGGTACGTTCTATTTTTTCGGTAAGTTGCATTTGCAGTCTCGTCTTTGCTGCTAATGCATTATTTACTCGACTTAACATTGAAACGATGTTCTTAATTGTGGAGATGCAGACAGTTTTTTTAACTATTATTTTTGGGGTTATTTATTTTAGTTTGTTTCTTTGCTGCATATAAAATAATGAATTTAACTAGAGTCAGAAAAGCAGTTGCATCAAAACAAAAGAAGCACAGACACACGACTCAGATCATCTTTTTTTATTGTCAGTTGTGGCTGCGTGCAAATATCTTCACATTGCAGACAGTTGACAGAAATGCCTCTCACCGTCACACAGTCCTTCATTTCGCAACGTCTTTCTCTGCTGGCAATACAAGTCCCACAGTAGGCCCTTTCTTTGTTTCACCTCACTTCTAATATTAGCCAAACATTGCATAGTAATCATGTCTCCTCAATTTATCAATAAGAAGTTTTCGGGTAAGATGTGAACATGGAGTGTGTTGCTGTAAAGCTGTCAGCAGAGGTGCAGTCACAGAGTCAAATCAGTGTGTAGGAAGGGGACAGCCGCAAAGAAAACGCTGTCATGCTAGACATAGACTCTGTTGTGTTACATGTCACGGCTTTGGAATGGCAGCATGACATCCAAAATCAAAGAGTGCTGTAGCGTTTCAGCAAGCAATGCTGCATGTCGGTGTTATTTTTACAGGGTTTCGTCGAGTCTCTCTAAAAGTGGGCACTGCCAGCTATGTGCTCATAAAGTGTTAAGTTGTGACACTGCTGCTCTTGTGATGTGTAAACCAAATAATGAATTCCCTTTTCTTCTTTACATGTTGATTCATGCTGATATCGCATCGAATTACATCGGTATCAGCCAACTAGGGTTGTACGGTATACTGGTATTAGTATAGTACCGCAATATTAATGAATAATTTTCGCCTCTGAAAAGTACCGGTCAATTGACCCCCTGGCCCCCGCGCCCCCTTCGTAGTCACGTTGTGTCATTGCTGGTTTCCGAGCAGACGAGCATGTTCGGCAGCGCACAATCTTACAAGTAGACACAATGTGTAGACAGAAAAGGGAGAACGGACGCATTTTGGCTTAAAAACTAACGATAAAGGTGAAGTTATAACACTGAAACGCCCACTGGAAGAGGTGCTTTAAGACATGGCTAGCTAGCTAGCGGCTAAAGTCCAGCCCCAGTCTGCAGTGTTTTAACTACTTCTAAATCACTAATCCCCGCCTCCATGGCGACAAATAAAGTAAGTGTCTTACAAGTATCACCCCTGCAGGACGAGGAATAGTTAAACATGCTTCACTACACACCGTAGCTCACCGGTGTCAAAACAAAATGTAAACTAACACCATTGGTGGATCTACACCTGACATCCACTGTAACGATACCAAGTACAGTAGCGTATCTAGTCCATACTAATATGATTACGTTTGTATTTTTTGGCATCACAACATCTTCTTTCGTTTTTTTATATTATGTTTATAAACTCAGGAAATATGTTCCTGGACACATGAGGACTTTGAATATGACCAATGTATGATCCTGTATTTACTTGGTATCGGATTGATACCCAAATGTGTGGTATCATCCAAAAACTCATGTAAAGTATCAGAAGAATAAGTGATTATTACATTTTAACAAAAGTGTAGATATCACATGTTAAGAGAGAAAGTAAGCAGATATTAACAGTAAATTAACAAATACATTAATAATTAATTTTCTACCACTTGTCCGTAATATTTTTGACAAAATAATAGAATGGAAAATGACACAATATGTTACTGCATATGTCAGCAGGTAAATTAGGAGCCTTTGTTTGCTTACTTACTAATAAAAGACAAGTTGTCTTGTATGTTCACTATTTTATTTAAGGAAAAATTTGCAATAAGAAACATATGTTTAATGTACCCTAAGATTTTTTGTTAAAATAAAGCCAATAGTGCAATTTTTTGTGGTCCCCTTTATTTAGAAAAGTATCGAAAAGTATCAAAATAATTTTGGTACCGTTACCAAAATATTGGTATCGGGACAACACTACAGCCAACACACAAGGCTCCAATATCGGCATAGAATCATAAGTGAAAAAGTTGTATTGAAACACCCCTATTTAAAATACAAAAGTACATCATAACATTTCTAATATAATTTAGGGCTATTTTAAGACAAAACCCAATTTTGATTTGTCTGCTACAAATTGCGATTTGATTTGCAATTGTTTTGATTTTCTTCATGTCAATGCACACAACTGGTAAGTGAAGGAAGAAGTAATGTTACTTTTACACTATCAACATATTCGTGTCTCAAGTTGCCACACATAGCGTATGCAAGAATCGACTTTCAAAAAAGATTTGGATTCACGTATACAATGCCCATGTTTGCTTACACCGTCCGTCCTTGGCCGCTTGCCGAAGCCTCATCGCAGTCCAACCTTTTTAAGCTCAGTTGACAGGCCTAGTACTAAATAAGTCCTTTCAGCAATTTTACACTGTCACCATTAAATCAGTTTTCAGATACTGTACAGTAATACAACGCAAGTGGTATTTGTTATTAGCACTCTGACTGTATCGGCTGTAGCGCACACATCACTTTTTCCTGTACATAGTTTTGATCGGTCAGCAAGGTAAGGATGCAAGGCTCGACAATTCTAATTCAATTGAAAGATGCAGGAGAGAAAAAAAAACAAAAAACCTCAGCCTCTCACGAGTGATAATTGCAGCAATTAAAATCTCGATGTCGATTTGATTTCAATTAATTGCGCAGCCCTAATATCATTATAGTTATGAAGAAGACCGCAGAGCTCTTATGTTAAAAAGATGAACAAACACATTATTGATTAGGACTAGCTTGAAACATCTCTTGCTACATGATTTCAGATAAACTTTGTGGATGGTCACTGTTTTTGGAAGAAATATGTAGCAAACAACACATCCAGTAGCCATCTGTTTTGGATGATTGTTAAAATCCACGGAGGAAGAAATGCTTTTGTTCTCTATTGTTAAAGCGCTTACCCAGGTCTCCTAAGGCCTGTGGAATATTGACATTATTCTCACAGGAAATACAATGCTTTGTATCCCAAAATGCTGTCCCTCATTGTTTGATATTTACCACACTGTGCAGAAGCCAATGTTATTTCAGTGTAAGCGAGATGGAGTGAGTATGACAACCATATAAATACATTCTTGACACACAAGGGAAACATCTATGTAGGATTCAATGTACCATGTATACTACCTGATTTATCATGCCTGTGCTGTTCCAGATTTTATTAATAATGATTTATGAAATGACAGTAAGATATTACAGGCAGACCCATTTATGACACTGTACCATTGCTTACGGCTCTCGGCTACTCAGCAAAAATATGTGACATTTCAGTGTTGTTTTGGGTGCTTGTAATTTGAATCTCATTTTTGTGTGAAATTAACATGTGCTATACAATGTTGAAGTTAAATTTTATATTGCTTGTATCACATGGTAATTTTTTTGTCAGTTACGTAGTATTCAGTACAGTGTAGGGCCTTGCAATGGGCTTGTTTTTATAATCACCATTGTGAAAATTAAAACACACCACCCTGCTATGATACTCGAGGCATGGCAAGTATAAAGTAAAATTTATGGGTGACTTGGGGGTCATTAAATTGTAATGGCTTTTCTGTTTGCTCAGGCCTAATCTTTACACAATGCCCAGTGCAGACAGCACTTTGGCTTCTATGGCACAAGTGTACTGTCATTTTTCTCTACGAGAAACACTAGGTCACACCGATAAGGAATCATGTACATGCATTACTCAATAAAGGAATAGCCTGTGGCAATACAGAAGGCATTCAAACATATGGTATCTAGGATTAGGCAGTGGGCATGAATGGGGAGCCAGGTTTAAAGTTCCAATTTGCTCGGAATCGTCCACATTTCTAAACGTCGATTCCTATTTTCAATGCTCAGTCCGTCAACCGGAAGAATAAGCTGCCACAAAGGTGGCTAGTAGCTAACTATATCTCCGTACACCGTGTCGAGCTGCTCCCCTAAATCAATGATGATAACTCGTAAATAAACATTGCAAAAGTCAGCCAATGGGAGTCGTTCTATTCTGCCTATAAAGTTCTCAAAAAAACCTCCATCAAGGTTTTATATACATGCTGTAAGTATATATGTAATGTAGTAAGAGGCACATTTATAGTAACATTTAATATTTATGTATTTTGGTAATCTTAAGCATGCAGCATTAATTTCACAGAAGCATCACAATGTTTGCTGTTCCCTTCAACAACAACAACACTGACTACAACTCATGGCAGACTTCATGAGAGCCAACAACCACTACTACAAATTATGATCCATAACCTTACATTTTCTGGACATAAGGGGGATGATCTACAAGTTGTACAAACTGTGTACTAAACACGTCCAGGTTTAGTGAAACAATGAGCATCATGTAGCAGTATAACAAAGTGCTGAACAGGAAATACAAACTACGAGCATAATAAAATAATCACTCACTGTAATGCTGTTTAGACGAAGAAATAATAATAATTCACCCAAAGTTGGGTGCAAACAAGCATTTTTTTCGTGTCTTCCTCGCCCTCTTTGGTCTAATTTAATTGTCAAGTGACCAACTTCTCAGTTTATGGATGCAACCTTCTACTATCCAGGTGAGAGGCATAATTTATAATCTAGAACTAACTTTTACCAGCTCACTATGTCGACACTGTAGCTTTCTGTGATTACAGTGTCACTGAAAGTACTTTGTCTACGTTGACAATTATAATAATAATAAGGTTACAAGATGTAAATGTAATATTGCTGGCGGTTTTTGGATGTTTTTCTTTAGTGGGCTTTACTCCTATTAGCTGTCTTGTTAGCCACTTCATACTTGCCATATTTAACAAATTAGAATGCATAATACAAGGAAAAAGAACAACACATCTGTGCTTGTCTTACATGGAGATTGTGAATGACAGGCAAAAATCCCAAAAAAGTGCGATTGCCCTTTAAGTAATATTATCACTGGTGGACTGGAGGGTGAGGCAAAACATGTTACACACAGAGGGAGAGCAAGTAGTAGCAGCTAAGTTAACTGCTAAATTAGCTTGAAACAACGTAAGAACTAAGTGCTAAGTCAACTTTAAGTAGCGTCGATGGAAGTACGTTACAGCAGAAAGTAAGCAGCTATTATTAGTCAAAATCAAAACAAGGAAATTAACAAATAGATTAATAAAAGAGAGAATGATCTTGCAACTGTTGGTCTGCTCTGATGCTGTATAGCAACAACTGCAAGGCATTTATATAAGGGGAAGACGAATCGAACCATAAATTGGTAGGGAAGACTCAATATACGATTCATACTAGACTCTCTTAGTTCATTGTGTTCTTCATGGTGTTTTTGCAACTGCACCAATTTTTTCCTCATCATTTTCCACTTGAAGTGAAACTTGAAGCCAAGATGATTATTTGTAATAGGTGCATTTTCAGAAATTGCTTGTTGACCAAAGTAAAACAAAGACAACAATCTGAGGTTGTTTTTTTAAGTTATTATGCCATGATTTGCAAAATGATTTTCCTCCATGCGGCCCCTGAGCTAAAATGAGTATGACACCCCTGTGTTAGTGGAATCAAATTGATAATGTTTTCTCCAAAACTTTTTTTGTGTTGTTTTTGTTCATGTTTAAAAATTCAGGAAATAATTCCCTGGACACAGGAGCCCTTGGATGGCAAAATGTAAGGGTTTAAATCAGTAATGGATAGATTTTGTACAATTGACTTTGTTTCGATCAAACATCATGTAATAAAAGAGAATAAGAAGCTATTTGAAATATTGTGTGGATATTGTTGTCAAAAGCACTCACCATAAATACATACACATATTACAGTTAATACATGTGATTGGTACGATTTCACTCATGGATGATCGGAATTGAGGGCATACAACTCTGATTGAAACATATATCTCTATAACATTAGGACATGTGTAAAATGCATTTGTGAAAGTGTTGTGTACTGTGGAAAGACACTTCATAAAACATATATTTAAGTTCTTAGCATTTCTATTTATAAACTGGTTGAAAATGTCCCTGTGGGAATAGCATATATTAGAGCCTTCCTCTTAAAAGAATCGTAATCAAAGATTTGTTGTGAACCAGAATTGAAAGGGGGAACGAGAATGCAAGTGTAATTGTCCAAATCCAGACAATGCCCAACCCTAGTCATATCCATAACATACCCTGAACAAGAGTCTGATCAAATAAAACATAAATACTTAGATATTCTTGCTTTCTGGAAGAACTATTTATTAATAACCTTCCTTGGTGTTGTTCTCACAATCTTAAAATGCAGATGGCTTTAAACATAATTTCTTAGACTTCATTTTGTTAAATTGCATTGTAAGCTTTTTCTACTTACAGTCCCACAGATTCACACTGGAAGCCAGTTGCGCAGAGTTGACAGGGTTTAATATGGTTTTCTTGTCGTTTTTCAAAATAGGTACTTTTGTTGACTTTTCAGTCTCTCCGATCCTTCCTCCCTCTCCTGCACCCGGCCGCTCACTGTTAAAGACAACAGATGATTAGTTTAACACGTACCACCTGCGCAAACTAATCATCTGCCAGCTGTGTCAGCACATGCCACGACCCCGTCTGATGGCGCTCTGTTTTCAGCACCCTGGACAGAGGCGCTGACCTTTACTCCAGCAGCGCGCTGATCACAATCCCCTTCCACATGCATATTCATTGAACCACAAATACGCCTGTGTGCAGTTTGAATTCTGACGTCAATTGTATCGCTTGGAATTAGAATTCGCAGAAGTTGAAATATCCATTTGCATTATTGCGCTATTGAGTTTGTTAGCAAAAGTAACATTTTCTTATCAGGACTGATGTTACAATGTGTTTCCATCTGGATTGCCTAATTAAAAGATATAATCTTTCCAAATGAATCTGGCAGAGTTCAAGGTTTATCAATGAATACAATTTGTTTTTTTAATTAAGAAATTGTAATAGTATGTGTCATTGGCAAGACAGTAACAATGTTTTGATTGAAACAGAACATTTGTACGTTGTGTGTTCCTAGCCATAGGTGAATTGTGATCAGAATCATGGTCTGGCCTTCTAATATTTGACCAAGTAATGGTTAAGCAAATTTCCACAAGGCCTTCTTTTCCTCTGCTAAAATTGAATTCCATTTAAGTTTGGTAAACATGAGTTTTGCAGTCAGTAATAGTTTGTGTTGACCTTGTGAAAGCAGTCCATGCCAAGCATCAACCTACTCCATCTGTACCATTGCCTTTTGTAATGGTCATTCACTCTTTTTGTGAGGAAAGTGCATTTGTTTATTTTTGCTACGTTGCTGTCTGCTACATGGCCTCTGGCTCTGGAAAGTGGAGCCTCTACTTATCTGCTTTTGCAGGCCTCGGTATATAAGTCGTATACATGTTTCAGTTCTCCCAAGCATTTGGACAAGAAACATGTGTTTTGATGATTGTTTTACACACTTGTATCTCGACTAGTACTACCAGGCTGGTGTACTGTTTGTATCATTGTCCATTTATATTCAGTCAAGAATTTGGATTCTGGATAACAACTAAATGTTTTATTTTTTTTGTACTATGTGCTAAGTGAGGAAGTGATGATTATCTCAGATCTTTTGTAACACAATACAGGTGCTAAAATTATGTAGCTTTAGATGCAGTGCAGATTTACATATATGGATTAACAATACATTCATGACTGTCTTTCTGCTACCAGACGCCAACAAGTTTTGTTCAAGTCTATGGAAACAAAACCCTAAATCTTCTGCTAGTATCCTCCCACTCACGTATTCTCTATAACTGGATGCTTCTGCATGCTTTCTAGCACCAGCATTACTGTGAGTGAACCTGTTGAATGTTGACTACAACTTGTTGTGACTCTTAAGTGGTCACTCCGGTTGCCATGTTTACAGTCACAAACTCACCTGCACTACCTGTTTTGAGCTGACAACTCTTTGAGAGCACTTGGCTCTTAAGAGTTTATGCATATTAAGTACATTTGTAACAGATTGTGCAGGTGTTCTGGCTTCTTTTGGCACTAACACAATGCTTTACCCGGTGTGCCAAATATGAAAGTTCAGTATCAGGGTCAAAGTATAGGAGGGTAAAGTTAGTACAATTCCAAAGGCTCCTCACTGACAGGGGCCCAAAAAATAGGATTCTGATAACAACAGCAGCCCCATTGGGGGACTTTTGTAATCTTTTTCTTTTCAAGGGACTAAGAATTGCTGGCAGAGCCCTTGTTCAATATCAGATGTGGGCCGAATCTACTAAAGGTTTGCGCTTATTAAAACATGTGCAAACTTGGTAGCGCATACAAAGCTGATCTACAAAGCTTGTTCGCAGAGGATTACGTCTCTTATTTGAGCAAATTAGAGAGTGCAATTCATTTAGTGTCTGCTTTCATGTTTATTTAGAATGTTTCTTGATTATTATATGCAAATATAATTGTCAGTGAATGATGATTATAAATTAAAACTGTTTTCCAGCTGCTGTTTTGCATTTATATTTAGTACGTTTTAAAATGTGCGCGCAAACTGGCACGATTATGTATAAATGGCTGTGACCGAAGAAGAAAAGACAGAGGACTGAGAAAAAATATTACGGTATGTCTGTACGTGTCCACATATTTGAACTGTACAGTGTACTCGGAAAGTATTCACAGTGCTTCCCTTTTTATATATATATTCACAGCTTTTGTGGTAAAGCTAAAAATTGAGATCAGATGCTGTTTTAACTGATCATCCATGAGATGTTACTACAGCTTAAAGGGGAACATTATCACCAGACCTATGTAAGCGTCAATATACAGGTAAAAGCCAGTAAATTAGAATATTTTGAAAAACTTGATTTATTTCAGTAATTGCATTCAAAAGGTGTAACTTGTACATTATATTTATTCATTGCACACAGACTGATGCATTCAAATGTTTATTTCATTTAATTTTGATGATTTGAAGTGGCAACAAATGAAAATCCAAAATTCTGTGTGTCACAAAATTAGAATATTACTTAAGGCTAATACAAAAAAGGGATTTTTAGAAATGTTGGTCAACTGAAAAGTATGAAAATGAAAAATATGAGCATGTACAATACTCAATACTTGGTTGGAGCTCCTTTTGCCTCAATTACTGCGTTAATGCGGCGTGGCATGGAGTCGATGAGTTTCTGGCACTGCTCAGGTGTTATGAGAGCCCAGGTTGCTCTGATAGTGGCCTTCAACTATTCTGCGTTTTTGGGTCTGGCATTCTGCATCTTCCTTTTCACAATACCTCACAGATTTTCTATGGGGCTAAGGTCAGGGGAGTTGGCGGGCCAATTTAGAACAGAAATACCATGGTCCGTAAACCAGGCACGGGTAGATTTTGCGCTGTGTGCAGGCGCCAAGTCCTGTTGGAACTTGAAATCTCCATCTCCATAGAGCAGGTCAGCAGCAGGAAGCATGAAGTGCTCTAAAACTTGCTGGTAGACGGCTGCGTTGACCCTGGATCTCAGGAAACAGAGTGGACCGACACCAGCAGATGACATGGCACCCCAAACCATCACTGATGGTGGAAACTTTACACTAGACTTCAGGCAACGTGGATCCTGTGCCTCTCCTGTCTTCCTCCAGACTCTGGGACCTCGATTTCCAAAGGAAATGCCAAATTTGCATGGTTGGGTGATGGTTTGGGGTGCCATGTCATCTGCTGGTGTCGGTCCACTCTGTTTCCTGAGATCCAGGGTCAACGCAGCCGTCTACCAGCAAGTTTTAGAGCACTTCATGCTTCCTGCTGCTGACCTGCTCTATGGAGATGGAGATTTCAAGTTCCAACAGGACTTGGCGCCTGCACACAGCGCAAAATCTACCCGTGCCTGGTTTACGGACCATGGTATTTCTGTTCTAAATTGGCCCGCCAACTCCCCTGACCTTAGCCCCATAGAAAATCTGTGGGGTATTGTGAAAAGGAAGATGCAGAATGCCAGACCCAAAAACGCAGAAGAGTTGAAGGCCACTATCAGAGCAACCTGGGCTCTCATAACACCTGAGCAGTGCCAGAAACTCATCGACTCCATGCCACGCCGCATTAACGCAGTAATTGAGGCAAAAGGAGCTCCAACCAAGTATTGAGTATTGTACATGCTCATATTTTTCATTTTCATACTTTTCAGTTGGCCAACATTTCTAAAAATCCCTTTTTTGTATTAGCCTTAAGTAATATTCTAATTTTGTGACACACGGAATTTTGGATTTTCATTTGTTGCCACTTCAAATCATCAAAATTAAATGAAATAAACATTTGAATGCATCAGTCTGTGTGCAATGAATAAATATAATGTACAAGTTACACCTTTTGAATGCAATTACTGAAATAAATCAAGTTTTTCAAAATATTCTAATTTACTGGCTTTTACCTGTATACCTTGATGTTGCAGAAAAAAGACCATATATTTTTTTAGCCGATTTCCGAACTCTAAATGGGTGAATTTTGGCGAATTAAATGCCTTTCTATTATTCGCTCTCGGAGCGATGACGTCACATCGGGAAGCAATCCGCCATTTTCTCAAACACATTACAAACACTGAGTCAAATCAGCTCTGTTATTTTCCGTTTTTTCGACTGTTTTCCGTATCTTGGAGACATCATGCCTCGTCGGTGTGTTGTCGGAGGGTGTAACAACACGAACAGGGACAGATTCAAGTTGCACCAGTGGCCCAAAGATGCGAAAGTGGCTGATTTTTAATGGTTTTAACCCTTCTGAAATTGTGATAATGTTCCCCTTTAATGGAGACCACCTGGGGGAAATTCAGTTGGTCGTACGTGATTTGGAAAGGCACACACCTGTCTATAGTTTAGGTCCTGCACTTGAGACAGTGCATGGCAGAGCACAAACCAAGAATGAAGTCGAAGGAATTGTCTGTAGACCTCTGAGACAGGGTTGTGCCAAGGTACAAATCCGAGGAAAGGTACAGAAAGATATCTGCCTTGAAGGTCCCAATGAGCGCAGTGGCTTCCATCATTCATAAATGAAAGAAGTTTGGAACCACCAGGACTCTTCCTAGAGCTGCCTTGCTGTCTAACTGAGCAATCACGGCAACGAAGTAAAGTGAATTATATTTATATACTGCTTTTCTCTAGAGACTTAAAGCACTTTACAGACTGAAACCCATTATCTACATATTTAAGCTACATTTAAACCACTGTCAGTGGCACTGGGAGCAGGTGGATAAAGTGTCTTGCCCAAGGACACAATGGCAGTGACTAGGTTGGTGGAAGCAGGGATCGAACCTGGAACCCTCAAGTTGCTGGCACGGCCGCTCTACCAACTGTCAGAGCTCCAGCATTCCTCTGCGGACAGAAGAGAAGCTTCCAATAAGGCAACCATCTCTGCATCAATCCACCAATCTGGCCTGTATGGTAGAGTGGCCAGACGGAAGCCAATTCTTAGTAAAAAAAAAAGTTTGCCAAAATGCACCTGAAAGACTCTCATGAGAAACAAAATTCCCTGATGTGATGAGACAAAGATTGAACTCTTTGGTGTGCATGCCAGGCATCATGTTTGGAAGAAACCAGGCACCGCTCATCACCTGGCAAATACCATCCCTTGAGTGAAACATGGGGGTGGCAGCATCATGCTTTGTAGAAGTTTTTCAGCGGCAATAACTGGGACACTAGTCAGGATAGAGGGAAAGATGCAATGACAGAGACATATAGAATGAAAACTTCCTCCAGAGTGCTCCTGAACTCAGACTGGGGCAACCGTTCATCTTTCAGCTGGACAACGATCCTAAGCACACAGCCAAGATATGAAAGGAATGGCTTCAGGACAACTCTGTAAATGTCCTTAAGTTGCCCAGCCAGAGCCCAGACTTGAATCCGGATGAAATTCTCTAGAGAGATCTGAAAATGGCTGGGCATGGACACTTCCCATCCCACCTGATGGAGCTTAATAGGTGCTACAAAGACAAATGGGCAAAACTGTCCAAAGATAGGCGTATTCAAAAAGACTTCAGGCTGTAATTTCTGCCAAAGGTACATCAAGAATACAATTGAACAAAGGCTGTAAAAACTTTTGTACATGTGATTTCATAGTTTGTTTGTTTTTTTTTTTTTGTTTTTTTTAAAAGCTCCAAAAAAAGATCACATTACCATTATTTTGAGGATAAAACTGAATTGATTTAATATCGGAATAAGGCTGTAACATGACAAAATGTGGAAAAAGTGAAGCGTTTTGAATGCTTTTCGAATGCACTGTATCTATTCAGCAATATCATTTTCAAATTTTATAGCTGCTGGATGACTTTACAGTTGATTTGTTCTGGTGTCTGCTGGCTTTTTTTTTTTTAATGGTGTTCTTTTTTTCATATAGGAAATATATAATTATTATCTCTTAAATGAAGAAAACATATTGCAATATACACTTTCTTGCAGCTGGATCCAGACACACTATCACCACACAAGAGGGCCTCCCAGAGCACACCTTTCGCGTGCTAAAAATAGGTTATATTGTTTAGACCGCACCTCAATATAGCCTCGAATTGGTACATATTATGTTTCAACAACATGGCAGAACGCCACTGGTTGGACCATTTGATGCCATAAATATGGAAATAAATGAGTCTCCATGGTAACAGCCGGTATATACGCAAAAAGCCTTTTACATTTGTTGTCAGTTGTACGCACAGTCTTTGTAGATCACCTGCAACATGCTAACTAACACTATCCACAATTCTATAGTTTGTATGCGATACTTAGCACAGAGTATTTGGATCTTAGTAGATCAAACCCTAAATGCGTGAATAGTCAGTCTCACACAGTTAGTATCAGAATACATAAACAATCTCTCCAGTTCATTCAATACAAATGCTCAAATAAATAATTTGTCAAGACAAACCAAACAAGACAAACCAAACAGCCCAGTTGCGATCGATCGAATGCCCTGAGATGATAATGACCTGGATGAATGAGAACATTCAAGGAATATTTGTCAAATATTTTTTAAAAGCTACTTTTCACTAAACAACCAGACCAGCATACCAGCAACAACATAACATTTTAGACTGTTTTTATGTAAATTAATGAAACCTTTTTTTAATTACTGATGAGGTTTATTGATGGACAAGATAAAAGATAAATCTTTAACAAAAAGTTATGTCTGTATTTTAATGTTTTTTAATATTAACGCCATCCTAAATGTTTCCAAGGATGCTACACTTGTGTAAACCTGGGATCTACATCACTGTTAAGCCTTTCATACAAAGTAGTGGGTCTCTCCTGGCAAGTAGTTGGGTAATCACTTTTTTCCATCGGCGCTCAATACTTGTGCCACGTAATTCTTCTACAATTGTTTTATAATTTTACTTTAACAGCTTCACACAACAGTTGGAAGACTGTTGCAATTATATCCATCAGTGGACTAACGTTTTGAACAATTTGATGAGGGCAAAAATTACGCTCAATTATTATGTAGTTAAAAGAACATTTAGGTGAGGCATCGTTCAAATGATTTGGTTTTAATCAGCTTCTTCCACAGGTGTTTACGAAATGTTATTTTTGCCAAGCAGGTTAAACAGGTGTTGGATCATATACTGTGCAGAAGAATGATTGCTGTCCACACTTGTGTGCTGTGACTCTTTCCTAAGCAATAGGTTTGGATTCATGCCCAGAGCCGCTGCCCCCTACTAACGGCCACAAAGTGGGAGACCGCTACACTGTGGGCGACATGGTTTCCTTCAAGTGCGATCAGGGCTTCTCGCTACAGGTAGGGGAAAATATTCAGTGTCAGTAAAGTGGCAATGCGGCTCACTATGATAAGCGAATCATATCCCAACTGCCTCGAGTAACAATTTCAGAAAATAGCCAAAAGCACAACTCTTTTCTGCCAAATTTTCACTGTACTGTTGGTGGTGTCAGCAAAATAATGCATGTTTTTCGAAAAACTGTTTTTGTATTCATGTGTGCATCTTTAATTCCAAGTACGTGACCTTTGCCTGTGTCCTTGTATGTCTGCATGTGTGTAACAAAACAGTTTTAACATCTCAAAATCCTCTCAAGAAGATGCCGTAGCGGTTGACTTTTTAGCTGTAGGTACCTTCTAAGGCCACAGGCAATGGATTGTGTGAACAGTGGCCTCTCTAATCCTGCACCCCCAGGCCCCCTGTATGAGCGCTTGTTGCTTTTTACATTCTCTGTGGACCAGCCAGCCACGTCTTTAGGCTGAGCATCGAAATGCCACAGACAGACTTGAGGCCATTGCAGAATCAAATGCATATGTATGGCAAAGCTTTTCAAGTTCAAGTGTGTGTGTGTGTGTGCACGGCTTCTGCAGACATTTGGCTGGATTAAAAGGAGCACAGATATCATACAGAGGATTTAGCTATTATGACTTGCTATATTTCTTAGCCTGTTCCCAAGGGAATTTTGTAGGATTTTGCATGAAAGGTAATGAACTGTAATTAGTAGAAAATTATGTATTTAAACATCTTGTATTACATTTGAAAAAGGTAATTTGCCTTTTTCAGATCAAGGCAATAAAGTATTTTCAGTGCTGCATGCCAGTGGCGCGTGTCTTCTATGTTTATCAGGAGTGTTATGGGAGTCTTAGAATATTTGTTGTTGTTTTCCATTACTTCCACATTTAGTTTTTATGTGGTGCAGTGATGCTCCTGTTTTTAAAATGTTTCACTTTTAATCAACGACAAACCAGGCTGACATTTAATAGTAAATATATCACTCCTTTGACTTGCCTTGATACCACCTAAAATACTGAGATACACAGTATCTCAAAGGGCTGTAACGGTATAAAAATCTCACGGTACGACATTATCATGATATTAACAGTACAATATTATTGTGGTATATCTCCAACAATAAAAAAGAAGATGCCACAATGTGTAAAATAAAGTAGCAGGAATGTTTAGGATGAACACACTTACTGTAATTGAACACAAACACAATGCTCAAATAATTTGAAAAAATACATTTCAGTTGATGTCTTTAAAGTGACAATGTAAACATCCACTGATGTTTGCTTCGCTGGCTTCAAATCGTTTCTGGGTGCAGCTGGGAGATGTAGTTCATTTTCAGAGTCGGCCAACACTAAAAGCGGCAGAAAAAAACTACACTCACCAAGTTTTCGTTTGTTACCTTCTGACGTCACGGCATTATTGTGAAGACTTTGAAACCATAATTCTGCGATATAGGCAATACTGTTACAGCCCTAGTATCTCAATGAGCTAATCCCATCCATTAACAGTTTATTGCCAAAAATGCTACAGTCATATGTTTGTGATTCATTGTTGGTTTAAATTATACCATGTATTTCATTTGTGTGTTTCTCCAAACAGGGTAACACATATATTACGTGCATGCCTGGTCCTGTCAGAAGGTGGAATTACCCCGTGCCATTGTGTTTAGGTAATGTATTTCTGATATATCGTTTGTATGTCATTTGATATTGCTCACCAACAGAACTGCAGCATCAGACATGGATCTTTATTGTTTCTTGTCCATATTTTGCTATGTTGTATTGTACACAATTGAAGTGCAGGCTCACAAAAGACTTGTAATTGTGTTAGGGAAACCAATCACCTCACAGTAAGCAAAGGGTAGGGGAAGCGCTGTGTGTGGGCCTGTAGTTTGGGAATTATGAGTTCACTGCCTCTCCCTTAAATTTCACCATCTCATCATATTTTTGTTCAGTTTTGTTTGATTAAGTTCAAAACTTGGTAGACAAACATTCTTTCTGTATTATAGCTTTTATTGATGTATATATATATATATATATATATATATATATACATGTCATAAACATGGAAGACACAACAAACATTCTTTCTGTATTATAGCTTTTATTGATGTATATATATATATATATATATATATATATATATATATATATATATATATATATATATACATGTCAATAAAAGCTAAAATACATAAAGAATGTTTGTTGTGTCTTCCATGTTTATCAGGAGTGTTATGCTCATATATATATGTATATATATATATATATATATATATATATATATATAAAAGCTAAAATACATAAAGAAAAAAAGAAAAAGATGTGTAGATGTATGTATACATATATATATATATATATATATATATGTGTATGTATATATGTAAGTGTATGTATATGTATATATATATATTTATATATATATATATATATATATATATATATATATATATATGTGTATATATGTATATGTATATATCTATGTGTATGTATAAATGTGTATGCATAAATGTGTATCTTCTAGTTAAACTAGTAGTGTTCCTCAAGGTTCTTATTTAAATCATCCTTTTTTTCTTTATGTATTTTAGCTTTTATTGACATATATATATATATATATATATATATATATTCATCCATCCATCTTCTTCCGCTTATCCGAGGTCGGGTCGCAGGGGCAGCAGCCTAAGCAGGGAAGCCCAGACTTCCCTCTCCCCAGCCATTTCGTCCAGCTCTTCCTGTGGGACCCCGAGGCGTTCCCAGGCCAGCCGGGAGACATAGTCTTCCCAACGTGTCCTGGGTCTTCCCCGCGGCCTCCTACCGGTCGGACGTGCCCTAAACACCTCCCTAGGGAGGCGCTCGGGTGGCATCCCGACCAGATGCCCGAACCACCTCATCTGGCTCCTCTCGATGTGGAGGAGCAGCGGCTTTACTTTGAGCTTCCCCCGGATGGCAGAGCTTCTCACCCTATCTCTAAGGGAGAGCCCCGCCACCCGGCGGAGGAAACTCATTTCGGCCGCTTGTACCCGTGATCTTGTCCTTTCGGTCATAACCCAAAGCTCATGACCATAGGTGAGGATGGGAACGTAGATCGACCGGTAAATTGAGAGCTTTGCCTTCCGGCTCAGCTCCTTCTTCACCACAACGGATCGATACAGCGTCCGCATTACTGAAGACGCCGCACCGATCCGCCTGTCGATCTCACGATCCACTCTTCCCTCACTCGTGAACAAGACTCCGAGGTACTTGAACTCCTCCACTTGGGGCAAGATCTCCTCCCCAACCCGGAGTTGGCACTCCACCCTTTTCCGGGCTAGAACCATGGACTCGGACTTGGAGGTGCTGATTCTCATCCCAGTCGCTTCACACTCGGCTGCGAACCAATCCAGCGAGAGCTGAAGATCCTGGCCAGATGAAGCCATCAGGACCACATCATCTGCAAAAAGCAGAGACCTAATCCTGCAGCCACCAAACCAGATTCCCTCAACGCCTTGACTGCGCCTAGAAATTCTGTCCATAAAAGTTATGAACAGAATCGGTGACAAAGGGCAGCCTTGGCGGAGTCCAACCCTCACTGGAAACGTGTCCGACTTACTGCCGGCAATGCGGACCAAGCTCTGACACTGAGCATACAGGGAGCGGACTGCCACAATCAGACAGTCCGATACCCCATACTCCCTGAGCACTCCCCACAGGACTTCCCGAGGGACACGGTCGAATGCCTTCTCCAAGTCCACAAAACACATGTAGACTGGTTGGGCAAACTCCCATGCACCCTCAAGGACCCTGCCGAGAGTATAGAGCTGGTCCACAGTTCCACGACCAGGACGAAAACCACACTGTTCCTCCTGAATCCGAGGTTCGACTATCCGGCGTAGCCTCCTCTCCAGTACACCCGAATAGACCTTACCGGGAAGGCTGAGGAGTGTGATCCCACGATAGTTAGAACACACCCTCTGGTTCCCCTTCTTAAAGAGAGGAACCACCACCCCGGTCTGCCAATCCAGAGGTACCTCCCCCGATGTCCACGCGATGCTGCAGAGTCTTGTCAACCAAGACAGCCCCACAGCATCCAGAGCCTTAAGGAACTCCGGGCGGATCTCATCCACCCCCGGGGCCTTGCCACCGAGGAGCTTTTTAACTACCTCAGCAACCTCAGCCCCAGAAATAGGAGAGCCCACCATAGACTCCCCAGGCACTGCTTCCTCATAGGAAGACGTGTTGGTGGGATTGAGGAGGTCTTCGAAGTATTCCCTCCACCGATCCACAACATCCGCAGTCGAGGTCAGCAGAACACCATCCTCGCCATACATGGTGTTGATAGTGTACTGCTTCCCCTTCCTGAGGCGGCGGATGGTGGTCCAGAATTGCTTCGAAGCCGTCCGGAAGTCGCTTTCCATGGCTTCCCCGAACTCCTCCCATGTCCGAATTTTTGCCTCCGCGACCGCTGAAGCCGCACACCGCTTGGCCTGTCGGTACCTGTCCTCTGCCTCAGGAGTCCTATGAGCCAAAAGAACCCGATAGGACTCCTTCTTCAGCTTGACGGCATCCCTCACCGCCGGTGTCCACCAACGGGTTCTAGGATTACCGCCACGACAGGCACCAACTACCTTGCGGCCACAGCTCCAATCAGCCGCCCCGACAATAGAGGCGCGGAACATGGTCCATTCGGACTCAATGTCCAGCACCTCCCTCGTGACATGTTCAAAGTTCTTCCGGAGGTGGGAATTGAAACTCTCTCTGACAGGAGACTCTGCCAGACGTTCCCAGCAAACCCTCACAATGCGTTTGGGCCTGCCAGGTCTGTCCGGCATCCTCCCCCACCATCGCAGCCAACTCACCACCAGGTGGTGATCGGTAGAAAGCTCCGCCCCTCTCTTCACCCGAGTGTCCAAAACATGAGGCCGCAAATCCGATGACACAACTACAAAGTCGATCATGGAACCGCGGCCTAGGGTGTCCTGGTGCCAAGTGCACATATGGACACCCTAATGCTTGAACTTGGTGTTCGTTATGGACAATCTGTGACGGGCACAAAAGTCCAATAACAAAACACCGCTCGGGTTCAGATCCGGGCAGCCATTCTTCCCAATCACGCCTCTCCAGGTTTCACTGTCGCTGCCAACATGAGCATTGAAGTCCCCCAGTAGAACGAGGGAATCACCCGGGGGAGCACTCTCAAGTACTCCCTCGAGTGAATCCAAAAAGGGTGGGTACTCTGAGCTGCGGTTTGGCGCGTAAGCGCAAACCACAGTCAGGACCCGTCCCCCCACCCGAAGGCGGAGGGAAGCTACCCTCTCGTCCACCGGGTTGAACTCCAATGTGCAGGCTCTGAGCCGGGGGGCAACAAGAATTGCCACCCCAGCCCGTCGCCTCTCACTGCCGGCAACGCCAGAGTAGAAGAGAGTCCAGCCCCTCTCGAGAGAACTGGTTCCAGAGCCCTTGCTGTGCGTCGAAGTGAGTCCGACTATATCTAGCCGAAACTTCTCCACCTCGCGCACTAGCTCAGGCTCCTTCCCCCCCAGCGAGGTGACGTTCCACGTCCCAAGAGCTAGCTTCTGTAGCCGAGGATCGGACCGCCAAGTGCCCTGTCTTCGGCTGCCGCCCAGCTCACATCACACCCGACCTCTATGACCCCTGCTATGGGTGGTGAGCCCATTGGAGGGGGGACCCACGTTGCCTCTTCGGGCTGTGCCCACCTCCGGGCCTGGCTCCAGAGGGGGGCCCCGGTGACCCGCGTCCGGGCGAAGGAAATCTGGGTTCCTTGTCAGTGTTCCTCATAGAGATCTTCGAGCTGCTCTTTGTCTGATCCCTCACCTAGGACCAGTTTGCCTTGGGAGACCCTACCAGGGGGCATAGAAGCCCCCGGACAACATAGCTCCTAGGATCATTGGGACACGCAAACTCCTCTACCACGTTAAGGTGGCAGCTCAGAGAGGAGTATATATATATATGTATATATATATATATATATATATATATATATATATATATATATATATATATATATAATATTTTTCATTTGTGACCATATATATATATATATATATATATGGTCACAAATGAAAAATATCAGACATATCGTCTATTCGTCAGCATATTTTATAATTGTATAGCTGCTAGAGGGCTTAAGGTGCTGATTAAAACAAATTCAACTGATGCGTTTTTTGTGTCCTTTACTGTTTTTCCAATGACGTTTGTTTTTTCACATAGAATATACAGTATATTATTAAAATATTTCTTATATAAAAAAATAACTTAAGTATGCATTTTTCTGCGTCTTGAGTGGAGGAAAGTGCAGCCTCTCTCCAATTAACGCACCTTTGTTAAAAAATAAAATAAAATACATTAAAAAAAGTGATGTCATAGTAGATGCACTGCAAAACTGCTTCTAAAATGCCCTTAAAAAGTGGTACGTGTCTCCTGCATGTTTTAAAACAGGGCAAATGCCACAGGTAGGAGCATGATAACATGAATGTGCAGTAAATGAGAGTGCCTCCGTGGTGATACCCCGTTTAGTACACGCAAAATCGTCATTTAAATAAGGCGATCTGCACCACTTCTCAATTGCACACGCAGTCTTGGTAAATCACACGCAACACGCCCACTAGAGGTACACGCTGTTAACCGTGTGGTGTTTTGATCTTAGTAAATTAGGTCCTACGAGGTCAAACAGGCGTCCCCTACCCACACTTTAATCAAATCCCATGATGGTATTTTCCCACATATTTCTGCTCTTGCTGATAGTCCCTAAAGAACCAACATTATACCCCCAATGTTTCTAACAATTTACCACATAGCCTGTTGGCGAAGGAAAGGAAGGATGATTTAGTTTCAGGTGTGAATCGATTCCTCTTGTGGTTGCAATCAGTCCTCACCTGGGTGTTTATGTACTGTAAGAGCTGGGGCTCTACCCCCGGGAGAGGATGAGTGGGGGTGAGCGTACAAGGGAAAAAGAATATAAGAGGTGCAGGTGGTGAATGATGAGATAAACAATGCTGAGCAAGCTTAAGAGCAGCCATGTTTTCCTTTGTTTCATGATCTGCGTAAAGCCAACTTTTTGCCATGTCACCTTTCTGTGTGAACAGCACTAAATAGGAATGAGGGGGACAAAGCAGACCTGCCATTTTTTTGGCTTTGGTGGTAATAGAGGCAGCATCACGCTTGTTTTACAATCAGCAACATTGACTTTGTGGAAAGCTAATTGTTACACCAGATGCTTTGCAAAGGGTGTCACATATACAATTATCTGATAAGAGGGATTCTATGTTGTTTTGTGAACGTGTGCACATGCACATATACAATCATGGGTGCTGTGTGAAATGTGAGATGTGAAACCACTACTCCACACCTCATAGTCGTTCTGCTGGGATGTAACATGTTCTCTCTCCTTGGTTGGTCTTTCTCAGCTCAGTGTGGCGGCTTCATGACAGACTTCAGTGGCGTTATCCTCAGCCCGGGCTTTCCAGGGAATTACCAGAGCAGCCTGGACTGTAACTGGAGAGTTCGGCTTCCTGTTGGCTTTGGTTTGTTGCTCCGACAACTCTCCCCCAGCCCCCATCTACTGTTCCTCTACTGTCTTTATTGTGCTTCTTTCTTCCTTATTGTTCTTGAAAAAGAGTAGATTTATTTATTTCTTGAATAAATATACAGAATATGTCCCTTTAGCTTCATGGAGATAACCGTGGCTTTGAGATAGAACCCCTGTATGTCCTTAAGGGTTACTTTTCAAGAACCAAAATTGAGAATATTTTATTGAGCTATTTACCTCAGATAAAGTTCAAATTTGAATGACAATAAAAAGGAAGTCTAAGTCTATAGTGAGATGAAATTGCCAAAGTAATATATGTATAACCCCAGTTCTGCTTTCTCAATTTAAGATACTGGCAGCAGTTTTGGGATACATTGTGTTTACAAGATTTAGTTGCCACTATTCTTCAATATTTTCCATTGATAGGACATTTGCAAAATCCCCAGACAGATGTTGCCAAACTGTTGTCAGGAGCACTGACTTTTAAAGCCTTTGATTCTATGGTCTTTCTTTATTTCCCCCATTAACACCTACTTTCTGCTTTTTCAGGGATCCATCTACAGTTTCTGAACTTCTCCACAGAGCCAGTTCATGACTATCTGGAAGTGCGCAGCGGCAGCTTAGAGACGGGAACCGTGATTGATCGGTTCAGCGGCCCGCTGGTACCCAACTCTCTGTTCAGCACCACCCATGAGACCACTCTCTTTTTCCACAGCGACTACTCACAGAACAAGCCTGGCTTTAACATTGTTTATCAAGGTGAGCAACACAGATTGTCTCGTTGATGTGTAAAGTACAAGAAAATGTTTCACAGCACTTACTGGCATGCTGAGACTTTGTTTATTAACGTTAACGGGTACCTATGATGATTTTAATCTATATATAACACACTTATTTGTGGCCTAGATCAGATGTTCTTAGCCTTTTTGATCTTGGGGCCCAACTTTTCAAAAGGGACTCATAAATAGCTGCCAAAAATAAATTCACATACAATTGTTGTGCTAAATTAAATAAACTGAATGAATATTTATTATGTTTGTTAATTAAACTGTCAATAAAATTTAAGTACAAATGAAAATACAGATTCACCACTACAGTCATAACTTCTGTATGACTTTAGCTCTAGATCAGTGGTTCTTAACCTTGTTGGAGGTACCGAACCCCATTAGTTTCATATGCACATTCACCGAACCCTTCTTTAGTGAAAAATAAAATGTTTTTTTTTTTCAAATTCAACACAAAGTTATATGTTTTTGGTAACACTTTAGTATGGGGAACATATTCTAAGTAACAAAGACTTAATTTAGAGTTATTTGGTTAGGGTTAGGGTTAGAGGGTTAGGGCCAGGGTTAGAGGGTTAGGGTTATAATAAGGCCCTTAATAAGGCATTAATAAGTACTTAATAATGACTAGTTAAGAGCCAATATGTTACTAATTTGCATGTTAATAGGCAACTAATTAATGGTGAATATGTTCCCCATACTAAAGTGTTACCATGTTTTTTTACTGGTGCACAAAATGAACCGTGCATGAACATCACCTTGTTCAAAGAACAAAACCAACACAGTGTCTAAACTCACAACAAATTACACACCTACAAATCAGTGTGACTTCTGCTGTTGCCGTATCCGCAATACGTCGATAGGGAGAAATTTTTATTTACACGATGAGTCGGGTGTGTTTCGACCTCCGCCGAACCCCTGAGGCCGACTCACCGAACCCCTAGGGTTCGATCAAACCCAGGTTAAGAACCACTGCTCTAAATGTCCTCTGTCGATTTCTGATTACTGCCACAAGTGGTAGAAAAGTGTATTACAACGGAGTACCGCTGCGGCCCATACAGACCACAGCTGAGAATTTGATTTTTTTTTTGGCGGCCCTCTAAGAGGCGCTCGCGGCCCAACAGCGGGCCCCTGCCCTATGGTTCAGAAACGCTAGTGTAGATAATGTGTATTGCATATGTTTTGGTGTAAATTCTGCAAAAAAAATGCTCCACAGTCACTTTTGCAATCTGTTTTTTTAATCTGTCATTTGTGAAAGTGTTCCCAGATTGCAATAAAACCACGCTTCACCCACTCCAAATGTTTCATAATTTTATATTTTGAAAATGTGCACTGTCAATCTATCTTGAAACTGTCCCGCTAGTTATTTTCCAGACACGGTCGAAAATAAATTTGATAAACATTGTATTAGGGTTGTACGGTATACCGGTATTAGTATAGTACCGCGATACTAATGAATCATATTGGGTACTATATCGCCTCTAAAAACTACCGCTCCACCACCCCCCCGGTCCTCTGTCGTGGTCACGTCGTGTCATTGATTGATTGATTGATTGAAACTTGTATTAGTAGATTGCACAGTACAGTACATGGGGCGGTATAGCTCGGTTGGTCGAGTGGGCGTGCCAGCAACTTGAGGGTTCCAGGTTCGATCCCCGCTTCCGCCATCCTAGTCACTGCCGTTGTATCCTTGGGCAAGACACTTTACCAACCCGCTCCCAGTGCCACCCACACTGGTTTAAATAAAGTAAAGCGCTTTGAGTCAATAGAGAAAAAGTGCTATATAAATATAATTCACTTCACTTCACTTCACTTCACATATTCTGTACAATTGACCACTAAATGGTAACACCCTAATACGTTTTTCAACTTGTTTAAGTCGGGGTCCACGTTAATCAATTCATGGTACATGAACCACATTCTGCTGGTTTACGAGCATGTTCGGCAGCGCACAATCACAGAGTACTTACAAGCAGACACAGTGTGTAGACAGAAAAGGGAGAACGGACGCATTTTGGCTTAAATACTAACGATAAAGGTGAAGTTATAACACTGAAACGCCCTCCGGAAGAGGTGCTTTAAGACATAGCTGGCTAGCTAGCAGTGAACGTCCATTCGCAGTCTGCAGTGTTTTAGCTACTTCTAAATCACTAATCCTCGCCTCCATGGCGACAAATAAAGTGAGTTTCTTACAAGTATCATCCCTGCAGGACGAGGAATAGCTAAACATGCTTCACTACACATCGTAACTCACCGGCGTCAAAATGTAAACAAACACCATTGGTGGATCTACACCTAACATCCACTGTAATGATACCAAGTACGGGAGCGTATCTAGTTGATACTACTATGATTACATGAATATTTTTTGGCATCACAACATCTTCTTTTGTTTTTTTTTAAATGTATATTATGTTAATAAACTCAGGAAATTTGTCCCTGGACACATGAGGACTTTGAATATGACCAATGTATGATTCTGTAACTACTTGGTATTGGATTGATACCCAAATGTGTGGTATCATCCAAAACTAATGTAAAGTATCCAAACAACAGAAGAATAAATGATAATTACATTTTAACAGAAGTGTAGATAGCACATGTTAAAAGAGAAAGTAAGCAGTAACCAGTAAATGAACAAGTAGATTAATAATTCATTTTCTACCATTTGTCCTTAATAATTTTGACAAAATAATATAACATAAATGACACAAAATGTTACTGCATATGTCAGCAGACTAATTAGGAGCCTTTGTTTGCTTACTAACTAATAAAAAACAAGTTGTCTTGTGTGTTCACAATTTTATTTAGAGACAAACGTGCAATAAGAAACATGTGTTTTATATACTGTAAGATTTTTGTTAAAATACAGCCAATAATCCAATTTTTTTTGGTCCCCTATATTTAGAAAAGTACCGAAAAGTATCGAAATCATTTTGGTACCGGTACCAAAATATTGGTATCGGGACAACAGTACATTGTATAGATTCACCAGGTGGCAATATTAGGTACACGTGCACACCGGATCTAATCTGGCTGAGAGCTTGATTTAATGTCCAAATAAGAACTTCCACCTCACTGTGGCGATGCATCGTAGCCAGACTGCAAAACCCCACCAACAGAGGCATCTAAAACTGCATACATCTTATGCTTTGACATTTTGTCATGGTTTAACACAAGCATCCAACATTGTAACTACATTTATAAGTCAGAAAATACAAAATTCATCATAGGTTCCCTTTAAATGTATAAGTAGTTGTAAAAATATTATATTAAAACATATTTTATTTCTATGAACACATTTTTTTTAAATGTGATGCCTGCCTTTAAATCAGTGGGCACCTGTTGAGCACACTTGCAGAGTTGGGTGTATTGCTCAATGGAACCTCAGCTGTTAGGGGGAATAAAATATTTCCAGTAATAGACCAGATTCATAACCACTTGTTCAAAAACTTAATCAGAGTCTCATAGCTTGGAAGAAAATATCTTAAAATATATATATTTTTTCAGTTCAATGTTAATTTCTTCAAATCTACTCAAATAGACACAGAGATTAAAGTTCTTCAACAAGGGGTCGTGACCCCTAGGGGTTCCGCAGAGTTACTGCAGGGGAGTTGTGAAATCTTTGGTTGATTATACTTTTTTTTTTAACAAAAACGTGAATGAATAATTACTGTATGAATATATTAATGTTAGCAGTTAAGATAGCTAGTGATTAGTGCTATAGTTGCTAGCTAGCGACTACCCTGCTAGTTGTGATCTATCTAATAGCCGCACTATTCTATTTGTATTAGAATATCTTAGTATTGAACAACAACAAGAAACTTTTAGGACCAAATTTTATACAGCATATATAATAAGATCCAGTTCTATATTAGTTTTAGGGTTCTAGCATGCTAGTTGCCAGCCAGCGATTAGCGCTCTAGTTGCCGGCTAGTTAACAGTTGCGCTATAGCCTACTGTTTTCTTTGAATATCTTTCACAATAACAAGGTTTCTTTCGAACACATTTGTCCAGCTGGTTGCCAGCTTGCGATTAACGCTCGAGTTGCCTGGTGGTAATTAATGCACTGGCTACCAGCTAGCTAATAGTGGCGCTATACTGCATTATTTTACTATTTTTGTATTGCACAATAACAAGGTACCTTTAGGACCGGTTTAAATTAAAACACAATTTTGTACAGGATATATAAGTAATGGGTCCCGACTCCATATCTCCATCAGTTTGAAGGTCCTTAGCCTGAAAAAACGTTGAAGACCCCTGACCTGGATAATTCTGTTTGGTATTCTATGATCTGCTTGATGACTACATTTCATCAAACCTTTACAGCCTATGAGCTCCAGAGGTGTCCGGATCCACGCCCATTTCGTAATGGCCAAGTGATTGGCCAAGACTACAGTGTGGGGATGACCATTACATTTGAGTGTCTCCCTGGATATACTTTGCTTGGGGAGCCTTCGCTCACATGTCTTCATGGAGTCAGCAGAAACTGGAATCACCCCATACCTCGCTGTGAAGGTGACTGGCGAGCATCTTTTCTAAACACCATTTTTGTCACCGTTACCAACTGCAAGCGCATATTGTTTGTCGTCTTGGCTTTTTCTTATGCACACTAAGACATCTGACACACTTTAACCACCTACATAGCACTGGTTTATGGCACAATAAACTGATACAGCCCATTATGTTGATATATGAAGCATTTGCAAGTCTTTATTGTCAGGTCAATCAAGCCTGTCTCTTGTAAAACTCAAGGTGAATTCTCATATGTTGCCCAGGGTTGGTACATTATGACTTCCCCTTCACTTGTTTAGTGATGCCATGACATACACAAGTAACTTTTAAGGTTTACAACATAGTTTGGTGTTTTTAAGAGGGGAGTAAATAGTTGTAATTTTGTTTCATTGTGTAAGACACCACACACATTGTGTGTTTATAATGCTTGTATGTGCTGCAAGGCAGTGTTTTGACTTTTAGTCCCAGTTCAAAGTAAAAATTCAACTGAATCCCTCTTTAGTACAGAAGAGTTTTAGTGTCAGAACCACTCTGTCATTATATTCACAGCAACTAGTAGCTGCCACCCCCTGCAGTTGTATTCTCACAGATGCTGTACTATACTCATTTCCTCAGTGATGGCCCAATAACCTATTTTATTAACACTGTTAGCATTTGCAAAACATAACCTAAATATATTTTTTGCATTATACTTATTTCCATATTTCCAGCTTTGTGTGGTGGGAATATAACATCAATGAATGGCACTATTTATTCCCCTGGACACCCGGCTGAATACCCACATTTCCAGGACTGCATGTGGACTGTCAGAGTACCGCCTGGTTATGGCATACACATCAATTTCTCCATTATCAATACAGAGCCAATCTATGACTACATCACTGTTTGGTAAGTCCTTACTTTTCTCTCAGCATGACATTTTTAGTCAAACGTGAGTATATATATGTGTGCTCTATTTTTTGTATTTAGTCACGTGGCTTTTTCGGACATGTTTACTTCCGGTGCACAAATTTGGCAACTGTGCAGCAAACATCCATCTATCCATCCATCTTCTTCCGCTTATCCGAGGTCGGGTCGCGGGGGCAGCAGCCTAAGCAGGGAAGCCCAAACTTCCCTCTCCCCAGCCACTTCCTCCAGCTCTTCCCGGGGGATCCCGAGGCGTTCCCAGGCCAGCCGGGAGACATAGTCTTCCCAACGTGTCCTGGGTCTTTCCCGTGGCCTCCTACCGGTTGGACGTGCCCTAAACAACTCCCGAGGGAGGCGATCGGGTGGCATCCCGACCAGATGCCCGAACCACCTCATCTGGCTCCTCTCGATGTGGAGGAGCAGCGGCTTTACTTTTAGCTCTCCCCGGATGACAGAGCTTCTCACCCTATCTCTAAGGGAGAGCCCTGCCACCCGGCGGAGGAAACTCATTTCGGCCGTTTGTACCCGTGATCTTGTCCTTTCGGTCATAACCCAAAGCTCATGACCATAGGTGAGGATGGGAACGTAGATCGACCGGTAAATTGAGAGCTTTGCCTTCCGGCTCATCTCCTTCTTCACCACAACGGCTCGATACAGCGGCCGCATTACTGAAGATGCCGCACCGATCCGCCTGTCGATCTCACGATCCACTTTTCCCTCACTCGTGAACAAGACTCCGAGGTACTTGAACTCCTCCACTTGGGGCAGGGTCTCCTCCCCAACCCGGAGATGGCACTCCACCCTTTTCCGGGCGAGAACCATGGACTCGGACTTGGAGGTGCTGATTCTCATCCCAGTCGCTTCACACTCGGCTGCGAACCGATCCAGCGAGAGCTGAAGATCCTGGCCAGATGAAGCCATCAGGACCACATCATCTGCAAAAAGCAGAGACCTAATCCTGCAGCCACCAAACCGGATCCCCTCAATGCCTTGACTGCGCCTAGAAATTCTGTCCATAAAAGTTATGAACAGAATCGGCAGCAAACAGTGTGCAAACTATCTGAGTATGCAATGGGTCTCGAGCTGACCACTAAAAGCAGATACGAGCCAAAAATCAAACTATGCAATAGAATCTATCCCTATACGTTATCAAAAAAAAGATGTGTCGAGTGATCTCAAGAATTATCCGTTGGGCGCATTCCCAGACATGTCAAACTATCGAGTGCTCCAGACGTCATTCTGCACGGCAAAACAAATGTAGAATATACAAACAACTGGTGTGGCTTGGTCAAGGAAATTTGTATCTAGATTCTACCGGATAAAATCTTGAAGTGTTTTTGCCTGGGTAAGGTTGCATATCATGATTTTACTTTGGTGTCTTGTGTAGAAGTGTCCTTGTAAACAAACTGCGAGTAGCACTCGATAGCCTTGATTCACTGTTTTTCATTTTTCCATTGTGTTAATCACTCGTGAAAATAATCAATGACACCACTGAAAATCCGGCTGGTTGCGAAAGAAGATGGGGAAGTGATCACAGCTCACTGCAACCACATAGGGCGAGTAAGTTATGGCCCATGTCGCCTTGTTGTTGTTATATTTATAAATATAGATGACAACAATCGTGTATACGCTGAAAGTTTCATTCATGATTGATGCATTTAGTGATAGCTTAACTCTTAGGTTTTGCTCACATTTGCTTTCTTTTTATTTAAACTTGCCTTGTTGGTGCTTTACGAAACACTTGTAGCAACAATGTGTTTAAAGAATTTGGACACAAGATAAAATACAAATAATATCAAGATAATATTCACATGGTAAATACTAAACATTATAAGTATATCAAACAAACCTTGAACAAAGTGATCACTGCAAGCAAACTCATACATTTTTCGTCGTCGTTTCGTAAAATCTTGCACTCTTGCCCTTCTTGATTACCTGTCGAGGAACTCTGAAGAAACGTGTATACTTTTCGCGATTTGAACGGTTCCAACATCCATCCATCCATCCATTTACTACCGCTTATCTCTTTCGGGGTCGCAGGGGGTGCTGGAGCCTATCTCAGCTGCAATCGGGTGGAAGGCGGGGTACACCCTGGACAAGTCGCTACTTCATCGCAGGGCCAACACAGATAGACAGACAACATTCACACTCACATTCACACACTAGGGCCAATTTAGTGTTGCCAATCAACCTATCCCCAGGTGCATGTCTTTGGAGGTGGGAGGAAGCCGGAGTACCCGGAGGGAACCCACGCAGTCACGGGGAGAACATTCAAACTCTACACAGAAAGATCCCGAGCGCAGGATCGAACCCAGGACCTTCGTATTGTGAGGTTCCAACAGCTTAACAAAATGCAAACATTGAACATCGTTCTTCGGGAAAGGCAAAATGCTGCCCAGAACGCTTTGAAACAGACACTCGATTGACCCCTACTTCGGATCTCACATATTAAATGAGCCGGACGTGACGTCAGGTCAATACAAAGAATAACTGCAAATAGAGCTGCAAAATCGACTATAATGTGTTGCCCCAGTGAAACATTCACTGATTAGCATTGAGAAACAACTTGTAATGATACGACCTTTGACCTAACCTCTCATTGCTAATCAATGGGGATCACTCTCAAGTTAAGCATAATTATCCCTGAAGGTTTGACAAAGAAGAGTTGATAATAGCCACAAATGCAGCACTCAAGGAACATGTGTCTACCAAAGTGACATTTGACCTCATCCATCCTTTTTCCAATTGGGTAAAATATGTAGGGTTCTTTATTGTCTCAGTCACACAGCTGTGGTAGGTAAGATTGTTATGTATTTTTACAGACGCATTTTCCTCACATGCTCAAGCTGTGTGAGGAGATCAGAGAACTATATTCCACAACAAGCTACACTCATGGTGACAATTTGAAAGGAACTCATCACTCAGTGAATAAAGCATTTGCAATCTGACTTATTTTTTTGTACTACCACAATACTAAAATGTTTTCCTTTTCTCTTGATCTTTGTTGTTCCACACTGCTTTAGTATGCCTAAGACAACTGCCCTCATGGGACATAGACAACAGCAATGCCTCTAAAGGCGTCTATAGATTACCTACCATTGATGATATGGCAGAAGGGAGATGCTGGCAACTGCTGCTTTCACATAAAAAACACATAAACGCGTTGTCCTCTCATGGCCACATTTCACTTCCCTGACTGCTGTCTCCCATTTTGCTGATCACTCTGAAATGAAACTACCGGGAGCTTTTTTTTTTCTTGTTTTTCTTTTTTATATATGAGATATTAAGGGAACACACACACATGCTGGAATGCATTTAGTATACATCAATCAAGTGAATGAGACGGCCCTGTGAAAGTGCCTGTAATGAAATGCTATTCTCTTACAAAGAAATAGTGTTTTTACATCAGGCAGTCTTTTCACATTTATCTTTCTTTTCTCGTTTGAGAAAAGTGACCTCCCACACATTCTCTAAATTATACTGGCATTACTTCCCAGATGTAGAAATGTATCTAATTAAAAAGGGACAGCACCTTCCATAAGTAGATGATTAAAAAGTTACCTGACAGACACCCACCTTTTTAATTTGGTACAATTTTAGAGTATATGTTGCATTAGTGAGATATTATGTAGTTTAATAGGAGTACTGCAAGTAGTAGTAATAAGTAGTACATCAGTTTAAAAGGACCTATGTTACCGAGTCCACTAAAAACTATATTTGTTGGATTTATTTAATGGGAAACTGCACTATTTTGCCTATCATCCACAATCCGTACGTAAGACAAAACACATGCCTTTCCTTTTTTTGTGCATTCTAAGTAACTGCTAGTATGAGGCGGATAACAATGCATGTGTATGGGGTTACTGTCATCCGCTTATAAAGCACTTATAAAATATCCAAATACAGCTAACACTACATTTACCATCCATATAGCACTGTTAATGTAAGAGCAAAAACTAAGGAAAGGGACAAGCGGTAGGAAATGGATTGATGGATAGTAAACTTAATCGTATTCAATAATTATATTAAACCTTGTCAAATGATATGAAACCATGTGTTAATCACAAAGATTGGTGTCAAAGTTTAAATCAGGCTGATTACAAAAATAAATACGAATCAAATACACTGCAAAAGATGGGACTCATAAAAACTGATAACAATTATTTTACATACAATTACGCATGGCTAAAATAAATACATTTAAATAAATTGATAATGAATAATATTTTAAATAAACTATCAATAAATCAATCAATTAATCAACGTTTAGCAAGAAGATACGGTTAAAAACATGAGAGTCCAGTCCATAGTGAGGCCAGCAGGAGATCATCTTGAATGGAGACAAGTCAGCAGCACAGAGATGTCACCAATTGATGCACAAAAGTGTGGTCCACCCCGGGTTTGGACTTGGAACAGCTAGCGCATCCTCCATGGAAACTGATCCGTGTGTGGAGAGGGGGGCAGAGCAGAAAAGAGAAACGGCAGATCTACTGGTCAAAAAATGGGTCTGTTTAAAGGCTCAGGTGTATAAATCAGTTTTAAGATGGGACTTGAATGCTTCTACTGAGGTAGCATCTCATACTGTTAAGAGTACTGGTTCTCGCCAGGAAAAGGGTGGAGTGGCATCTCCGGATTATGGAGGAGATCTTTCCGCAAGTAGAGGAGTTCAAGTACCTTGGAGTCTTGTTCACGAGTGCGGGAAGAGTGGATCGTGAGATCGACAGGTGGATCGGTGCGGCGTCTTCAGTGATGCGGTCCCTGCATCAATTTGTCGTGGTGAAGAAGGAGCTGAGCCGGAAGGCAAAGCTCTCAATTTACCAGTCGGTCTACGTTTCCATCCTCACTTATGGTGATGAGTTTTGGATTATGACCGAAAGGACAAGATCACGGGCACAATCAGCCGAAATTAGGTTCCTCCGTCGGGTGGGGGGGCTCTCCCTGTCATTAGAGAGGGGCTCAAAGTAAAGCCGCTGCTCCTCCACATCGAGAGGAGCCAGATGAGGTGGTCCGGGAATCTGGTCAGAATACCCCACAGGCGCCTCTCTGGGGAGGTGTTTCGGGCACATCCGACCGATAAAAGGCCATGGGGAAGACCCAGGACACTTTGGGGAGATTATGTGTCCCGGCTGGTCTGGGGATGCCTCGGGATCCTGGACGACGTAGCTGGGGAGAGAGAAGTCTGGACTTTTCTGCTTAGGCTGCTGTCCCATCAACCCACCCTCGGATAAGCGTAAGAAGATGGATGGATGGAACATTAGCTTGCCTGTCTAGAAGGAAAATAACCACTTGCGCGTCCAAGACTGGCCCGTATTGTCCTCCATCTTTAATATGCAGGACAAATATTTATTTGAGTTTTGGCTCTTCTTTGGAGTTTTTTTAGACATCTTTCTTTTCTTCCTTTAATTTCCGTTTTTTCTTTTAGCAGTATATGCTGCAAGTGCAGGTATTGCGATCTTTCCAGGTGGGTGTTCGGCAGCCATGCTTTATTGCAAACAAGTTTCCACCGTACATGCCCTTCACTTTTTAGTTAAAGAATATAACTTAGGTATCCATTACTTCCCATAATCTGGGAAGTAAGAAAGCAAAGAACATTATTGTCATTGCACAAGTACAACAAAATATCATTTAAAGCACAAACTCTTTTAAGAGCAGACACACATTGTACAGAGTGACAGAACAGGAACGTGAATGTGTCGCCACTCACGGCACACCGTAAAAGGTGAGAAAAAGGTTTACGCACGAAGGGGGGAGCGAATGAGTAAAAAAAAAAGTCAATCCCAGGCTGGGCTCTTATAGGGGGGTGCTCAATCTGGGGCCAGGAAAAAAAAAAAATAGGCACACATACGCATGTTACAATACAGAAACCACAAGACTTGCAACAGGAGGGAAGGGGCTAGGGGCCTCCAGTGACAAAGCTGCGGGCCTTCTGGCACGGCTCCAGCTGTCCATTGCTCATAAGTAGTTAAGCGGTGGCAAAGGCATGGGACGGGGGTTAGAGTATGTGTGCAAATGTGCAGCCCATGGTCCATGGTGTGTGTGTTATGTCTACAGGCCTGTAGTAGCTCTGCAGGCATGGCAAACTCCCCAGGTGTTGTTGAAAGAGGGAGGGATTTCAGTGCGGGTATCACTGTGATGTCTCCTGGGATGTTTGCAGCATGGCCTTCACCAAAGACATTTGAGGGAGCCGAATTGAAGATAAGGATTGTTGTTTCCCAAGCGAGCAGACACATTCCAATTATACATTGTGTATATACATAAATCCATCCATCCATCCATTTTCTACCGCTTGTCCCTTTCGGGGTCGCGGGGGGTCGCTGGAGCCAATCTCAGCTGCAATTGGGCGGAAGGTGGGGTACACCCTGGACAAGTCGCCAACCCCATTACAGGGCCAACACAGATAGACAGACATCATTCACACTCACCTTCACACACTAGGGTCAATTTAGTGTTGCATATACATAAATATATTACAAAATGTATTTTTATAGCATACAGTGGCTATATAGAGTGTAATGACATGACATTAGGGAAATGTGGCAGCCACGTGTTGTTGTGTGTGGGGATTCACTGTACTTGTAAATGAAAGAGCATGTCATGCAGTCAGAGGTGGGTAGTAACGCGCTACATTTACTCCGTTACATCTACTTGAGTAACTTTTGGGATAAATTGTACTTCTAAGAGTAGTTTTAATGCAACATACTTTTACTTGAGTATATTTATGGAGAAGAAACACTACTTTCACTCCGCTCAATTTATCTACATTCAGCTCACTACTCACTACTGATTTTTTTCGATCTGTTAATGCACGCTTTGTTTGTTTTGGTTTGTCAGACAGACCTTCAAAGTAGAATCTATGGCATGCCTGCGTTTCACCAATCAGATGCAGTCACTGGTGACGTTTGACTCCGTTTCACCAATCAGATGCAGTCACTGGTGACGTTTGACTCCGTTTCACCAATCAGATGCAGTCACTGGTGACGTTTGACTCTGTTTCACCAATCAGATGCAGTCCCTGGTGACGTTGGACCAATCAAACAGAGCCAGGCGGTCACATGACCGTCACACGTGGACCCCGACTTAAACAAGTTGAAAAACTTATTCGGGTGTTACCATTTAGTGGTCAATTGTACGGAATATGTACTGTACTGTGCAATCTACTAATAAAAGTTTCAATCAATCAATCAAAAGTGTGAAGGAAAAAAGACACTTTTTTATTTCAACCGTACCTCTAGTCAAAAGCCTAAAGACTGACCGCACAGTTCCTGTCTTCACAATAATGTGCTAACAAAATAAGAGTCTCTGAAAAGCCAGCGCAAACAAGCTAGCAAGCTACGGAGTTTGCCGCCAATGTATTTCTTGTAAAGTGTATAAAAACGAATATGGAAGCTGGACAAATAAGATGCCAAAAACCAACCACTTTCATGTGGTATTAGACAGAAAGGAGAAACTTTTTTTCTCATCCATTTGAAAACGTGGACATTATCAGCACTACTGTCTGATTCCAATCAATGCAAGTCATCAGAATCAGGTAATACACCAACTTATATTCTTGTTTTCATGAAAGAAAGGAATCTATATGTTAAACATGCATGTATATTCATTATATTCTAGCAAGGGCGACACGAGCGAAGACTTTCCCCACGATGTTAAGCAGGGAGATGCCGCGGTAATTATTACAGTCCCTACGGTCTCCCTTGTTCTTGTACAGTGTGACAATCTTGGAGTCACGCAGATCCTGGGGGACGGCTCCATCTTTCCAACAGAGGCAGAGGAGATCGTGAAGGTGCAGCAGTAACGAGGCCCTTTGCATGTTTGAGGAGAGCTCGAGCCAGTAGTTGTTGGCACAGCTACGTGCCATTCGCTGGGCTTCGCTCTTGGCCTTTCTCAAGGCGTCAAGGTTCCTCTGTGAGGGGTTTCCCTTGTGTTTGAGGAAAGCGGTACGCTTTGCCTCTATAACTGGCTCCATCACTGCAGCACTAGCCTCAAACCAGTCTGCATTTCTTCTCGTTCTTTTCCCATATGTTGCAATGGCTTGGTCGTAGATGGTATCACGCAAGCATTTCCATTTGTCCACAGCACTTTGCCTGATTGATGGTCCACAGAGTGCTTGGTCAAGGGAGGTGAGGAAGCGTTGTGTGACAGCCGGGTTGGTATAACGACTGGCATTGATGCGTGGACGGGCCTTCTGCTTGGTGTGATAGATCTGTTTTGGTCGAAGCTTGACCTTGCTGAGGACTAGAAAATGGTCCGTGTCGCAGTCAGCACTGTGAAACGTCCTTGTGAGAAGCACGCTGTTAAGGGCCTCTCGCCTCGTGATGATGATGTCGAGCTGGTGCCAATGTTTAGATCTGGGATGTCTCCAGGATACCCGGTGCAGAGGCTTAGTCTGGAAGAAGGTGTTCGTGATGCAGAGCTGGTGGTAGCAGAACAGCTCTAGTAGACGTTGTCCATTTTTGTTCATCCTCCCCACTCCAAAGTGACCAAGGCAGTCTGGCCAGGATTTGTGGTCAGCACCTACCCTGGCATTGAAGTCTCCCAGAAGGAGCAGATGCTCATTTTTCGGGATGGTGTTGACAGCCGCGTCGAGCTCCTCATAGAACTTGTCTTTTGACTCTGGTGGTGAGCAGAGGGTCGAGGCATAAGCACACAACAGGTATGCTGGTCCGCTGCTGGTAGAAAGGGGGATTACAAGGATCCGCTCAGAGCCTTCTGTCGGTGGGTCCATCATGAGAAGCAGAGTGTTTTTCACTGCAAATCCCACACCATATTCCCAGGTTTTCTCTGCACTCTTTCCCTGCCAGAAGAAAGTATAGTGTTTTTCCTTCAGAGAGCCAAAGTCAGCAAGACGTGTCTCTTGGAGCGTAGCAATGTCGACATTAAGTCGGTGGAGCTCACGGTCAATGATAGAGGTCTTGCGCGAGTCGCCAATGAGATCAAGACTGTCCAAGAGCCCTGTGCGCATTGTTCTGACATTCCAGCTTGATACTCAAAGAGCTGGTATCTTCGTTTTTTTTCTCTCAGTTTACGCTTTTTTTCTGATCATCTTTGGTGCAATTGTTGACGTTTGCTAGCCATGCTTTACCCTATTCCCCGCCAGGATGACGCGGGCTCTGGCGGGTTGGCACCTAATTGACCGGGGGCTGCCGGGCTTGAGGCGGGCGGTGGCCAATCAGTAGTCAATGATTCCTCCCACCGTCGAAGTTGGCGCCAATCGGGTGGAACTTAAGACTGCCAGCTTCCATGTTGTTTCCTCCCTTTAGGGGGGAGGCTGGAGTGACCTCTCCATGGCGCAAGCCTGGGCAGAAAGTATGGAGATATTGGGTTGCCCAGATATCAAGATCCACCTCTCGGCCGTGACGATGTGGCCCAGAGGAAAGCAAGGCAATACATCTGGCATCGGCTTGGCTGCAGGAGCTGCCGGCAGGGGGTCAGCAATGACACCCAGCCGCCTCAGGGGCTCCACTCCTGATTTTCTGTCTGGGTTTACTCCCATAGCCTTTCCTTCTCCCAAAGGTACCACAAGGCAGCGGGTAGGGGGGAAGGGGGGATGACGACTATTTGACCCATAGATGGGGCAGTGGTTGGCGGATGCCAGGGCGTGTCCACACACCGGTGGGCCTGCACACCTCGCCTCTGGGGCCCACTGCTGCTCCTAGATCCCCTACAGTTTAGCCTGAGACCGCGAGGTCCCAGTTACCGTGTGTGGCCGCGAGGAGGCACTGTAGGAGTCTTGGTGGTGAAGAGGCTGTGTACTATATATACAGTATATACTGTGTATATGTATATATATATATATATATATATATATATATATATATGATATGTGTGTATATATATAAATATATGAGGTAGATCACCTCGACTTGGTCATTTATTAAGTAATTGATTAACGTTGAAAAACTTATTGGGGTGTTACCATTTAGTGGTCAATTGTACGGAATATGTACTGTACTGTGCAATCTACTAATCACAAGTTTCAATCAATCAATCAATGAATGCCTACTGAGCCTATGGTGCTGTTAAGTTATTGTGGCTCAATTTGCCTTAATTTTTTTTTTATTTTAATGTATTATTATTTAATATATTATTGTGTATGGGCGGCGTGGCGCAGTGGAAGAGTGGCCGTGCGCGACCCGAGGGTCCCTGGTTCAATCCCCACCTAGTACCAACCTCGTCATGTCCGTTGTGTCCTGAGCAAGACACTTCACCCTTGCTCCTGATGGGTGCTGGTTAGCGCCTTGCATGGCAGCTCCCTCCATCGGTGTGTGAATGTGTGTGTGAATGGGTAAATGTGGAAGTAGTGTCAAAGCGCTTTGAGTACCTTGAAGGTAGAAAAGCGCTATACAAGTACAACCCATTTATCATTTATTTGTTTTAGTTGCTTAAGAGATATTCCTGGCTCTGAATTTGCTCATTGCTATTTTTATGTTTTTGTGCATTATTTGTTGCCGTCATCATTAAATGAACCGGTTACTCATCAGTTACTCAGTACTTGAGTAGTTTTTTCACAACATACTTTTTACTTTTACTCAAGTAAATATTTGGGTGACTACTCCTTACTTTTACTTGAGTAATACATCTCTAAAGTAACAGTACTCTTACTTGAGTACAATTTCTGGCTACTCTACCCACCTCTGCATACAGTAGGTTTTAACTTTGTGTATTAGTTTTAATCTTTATATTTATTTCTATTATAGAATCAATCAATCAATCAATCTTTATTTATATAGCCCTAAATCACAAGTGTCTCAAACTTTAAATAGTTTCGACCATATCTAGGAATTGATACGACGGGAATTTTCAGATTGTTTGCTTGATGCTGCGATCGACTGAACGCATCATGATTTGCCACCTCAGTAGAATGCATATCTACCCCGGACACATTCACAACAGAAAACACATTATGTGAGTTGTGTGTTATTCTAAGAAAATTGCTATGCGTACAGGAATTATCCAGCCTGGTGCTGGCTAGTTCTAGCTTAACTGACTCCTCACCCGGACTAGCAGGCTCTGTAATTGCCTGTGACCGGGCTTGCTCTAGTGTAGTTAGTCAAATGTGACTTAAACAGTAGTCTATATTCTTAGACAGGATGATGGCGCCTTCCTGGTTAGGGTGAAGGCCGTCCCTCATCAGCAAGCCTGGTTTGCCCCAGAAAGAGGGCCAATTATCAATAAACGTTAGTCCCTGTTGTCTACAGAAGCTAGCCAGCCACTTGTTAAGCGAGACTAATCTGCTATATCTCTCATCATTGCCTCTCGCAGGCAGGGGGCCAGAGACAATTACTCGATGCCTGGACATCTTTCTAGCGAGATCACAAGTCCTGGCTATGTTTCTCTTTGTAATCTCTGACTGTCTCATTCTAGTGTCATTGGAGCCAACGTGTACAACTATATTCGCATAACTAGTGGTGCGATTAGCCTGTCGTACGTGTTTACTAGGCCTGTTGCGAGTTAGCTCCCTAAGATTAGCCTCTATGTCAGGTGCTCGGGCCCCCGGGATGCACTTAATTGTGGCTGGTTTGCTAAGCTTTATGTTTCGGGTGATGGAGTCCCCTATGACTAAGGTGTGGTGCCCGGTAGACTGGGGTGTAGGACTAGCTAAAGAGCTAAATCTATTTTGCGTCTCAACCGGTACACCGTAGCTTGTAGGCCGCTTAGGACTGCTACAGGCTGGGCTAGTTAGCTCGCTACAGCTAACGCTAGCAGATGTGTCCGCAACATCTAAAGTTACGAGATTACTCTGCTCTAACTGGCGGACACGGCCCTCTAGCAGAGCCAGCCTCTCCGTGAGTAAGGTGCAAGACGCGCAGGAAGCCATACTCACGGTGTTTTCTGTCACCGAGTGAAGTTCCTGCTGTCTTCCGAGAAGTCCTGGTCACGGTGTGCAGGAGTAGACTCCTTCTGACCGGCGCCCGGCGACGCCTTTCTCCGCGCTAGCTTCGTTAGCTTAGCAGCTAGCTGCTAGCTAGCTGCGGGAGGGGTGGAGAGACAGAGATCGGGTGATTTGCAAGTTAAATAGTACTACTAAATATGTTGAGAAAGTAATAAAGAAAGCTGCAGAACAATTTAAAAGCACACAAATAGAACGATACTTAGCTTTTTCGAAACAGCGAACAGTCAGCGAGCAGTCACGCACGGTGACCGGAACCGGAAGTTGGAAATTAATGTGGTGGTTATAATTGAGAGTAGGTGAAGAGTGATCACATTATAGTCTTTCAATGACTCGACAAAGCTATGCTTGGGCAAGTGTACACGCATTGCCAACTGTGCCGGTCTCTGGCCCGGCTTTTCCAATCGTGCCAAGGGAGAAGACTATGGGTGCAATAAGAGCACTCACACTTGCCAAAATGCCAGATTTTAGACTTTAAGTGGGCATCAGCACGGGTTGACCGAGACCTTTTGGCTGTGAAGGCTGGAGACGCCTAGAGGACCAAAACATTGTTATTCAGTGAGGAAAGTTGCCCTTGAGCAATTCAATGTACTACTAAACTGCTTACTGGCTATGGCATTGCGCAGTATCAACACTTAATCCTTCCCCTTTGATTTATGTTGTTCCATGGATCAGATGTTCACACATGCATGGATGCCATGTGTATAATGTATTATTTATTTGTACACGCATTCATATTGTTTAGCCCTGGTTGTACACCTCCTTCTTACATGTTACCTATTGTCCTCCAGCTCATTGGGTATCATTGATCCTCCAGAACAGGTTAAACCATATGTGTGTTTTAATTATGCACCTGGACTCTCAGGTTTGAATGTACAGTATTTCCACAGAGAGGTGTTCTAGAGACAGTCTGGTAATTACAGTAGGTGTCTGAGCTATGTCTGCTGTCATGCTGAGAAGAGGCAGTGGTAAAGCAGATTGACTTTGTACTCCTCTCAAATATGTATTCACCATCTCTGACCCCAACCAGCACAGGCAGCTCATATCAACTGTTTGTATCCATAAATCACCTTCACCATCACACTTAGCTCGATTTTGAAGTGACATCTCAAAACAGTGTCACTTGTCAATTTCACACTTCTTTCAACACTTAGTTGGAGGACCTATAGAAGTTTCTTCAGCTCGGGCTGCAACTCCAACTGTCAAAGTGGATGCTGTCCAAGCGACTACTCAGAAACACACATCTTGACAACATTCAGGGCGTTCAAGCTCGGATATCTCACCCACCCCTGGCACTATGCCAAAATAAAATTTCACAGACTGTTCCTGTCGTACACTTTTAACTTTTTCAACTTCAGAGCACGCTTGCCTACTTTCATACTACTTTAGGATCGTGTGGTTGAGCAGTACGTTAACAAGGGTGCTAGCCTATGTCAGTGAACAGGACATAGGTTGCCATCCACTGAGGTTTAACGCATTGCAGTGAGTAAAAGTTCACACTTAAGGGGTGTAAACTGCTATGCCAACAACACTTAGTTACCTTCATTATGATTAAATTATAAAAGAATAGCCATTACGTTGATTCGTTATATTAGGACTCTTTATGTGTAGAGTCTTATGATTATGTGGAACCCATTCATATTTTTTGTTTTTCCAAACACCCAAAGACTTGGCTTCGAAACACTGTGAAAGAAGCCTAGAGTGGAATGCACTAAAATAAATTGTGGTTCATTGTGCTTAAAACATTGTTCTCTAAAGGCTGTAGAGTATTCTCTCGATTATCGTGGGGGTTACGTTCTAAAGCACCCCGTGGTAGATGAATTTCCACCTAATAGGGACATGATTTATTTTATGACTTGTTCAATCCCCACCTAGTACCAACCTCGTCATGTCCGTTGTGTCCTGAGCAAGACACTTCACCCTTGCTCCTGATGGGTGCTGGTTAGCGCCTTGCATGGCAGCTCCCTCCATCAGTGTGTGAATGTGTGTGTGAATGGGTAAATGTGGAAGTAGTGTCAAAGCGCTTTGAGTACCTTGAAGGTAGAAAAGCGCTATACAAGTACAACCCATTTATCATTTATTATTTATTTGAAAATTATAGAATTTAACATATTTATAAGTCCTTCAAAGATTCCACACAGCTTTCACACACTTATAAACTTGTTCTATGCTCTTCAAACACTTAAGTTTAACATAAAATGACAATGAGTACTCAATGTAGTCAATGATACTTTAAAATCCACAAGGTACGGAGACTGCAGTAAGAGAACCGCAAAGTAGCAAAGGCAGACTAGATAATAATGTTAACATTGTCCTTTTCAAAAATAAGTGTTGTAAAAAGCAAAACGCACAAATTTAAACCTTGGAGTCTGGTTGAAATAAGGTTGCGTGAGATGTGCTTAGTGATATGCTGTGACAATCAGTCCCTCATGATTGAACAGGATTTTTCTTTTTTTTTGTAATTGATGCTGCCTAAAATGCATTATTTTCCGGCAGCTCCATTTAAAATGTGCACAGAAGATGAGATACTTTGAGGTTTTTTTTTAACTTTGCATAAACTTGTGATTTAAGTGTATTTTTTACTCTAACTGTGTCATACTGAAATGCGTGGTCACTGGTCACATTAAAAACACATTTCAAGAGCCTTTATATTTAATCAGCATTCATTTTGGGAGTTTTCGCTCAATTTCAATTCTAAGGAGATTTCCTTACTCATTCCCTTAGTTGTCAGACAGGACAAGAAAACAGTTACACTGTTAATTTTGGTGCCCTTTACAAGACAACACATAATCCGTCTATGGGCCTCACGTCTGGGGCCCGTTCCATCTGACTGTGGCCATCTTTTATTTTGAAGGCCTGACTTTACCGGCCACAGACTGATTTTGTTCACAACAATCGGGAACTTTTACAAAGCGAGCTATTGTAGTGATTTTTGTTGACAAATGAGAGACAAATGGCGATTATTATTGTTATTGGCGCAGTTGACACGCAAAATTTGATTGACGAAAATGACGAGGATTGTCCAAAATGTACAAGGGAGTTGCGGGAACTGGACCAAACTACAAGGATACACATAATTCCTGCGCTGTGGTTGAATTTGTATGAATTGCCGCAATCGCAACATTACAAATTCCTAGAGGGACTGGATGATATTGTATTTTTCTAGAAATTATGGTTGAACTCTAAATCTTGTTTACCTTAAGACATTTGAGAGTAGGTTCCACTCCAATAGTATTTCATTTTTTGTTTTTTACAGTTGCACTAAGAATATTCAACTCCTGATTTGAAAAACGTCCAAAAGTTGAATCGAATACCAATATCATTCTGTTATTTTCTAACGTTTGTGTTATGTTGAGCTTTTTAAATAGTGTTTTGTTTTTTTGTCTGCTCATCTCACATTGCAGGGATGGACCTGACCAGACCTCGCCTCAGATCGGTCAGTTCAGTGGTACATCTGTACAGGAAACCGTCTCTACCACTGCCAACCAAATCCTCATCAAGTTCCACAGTGACTTCAGTACCAGTGGCTTCTTTGTGCTTAATTATTACGGTACTGTTTTCTTTTATTGTAGCCAAGTGAAGTCCATGTTGTATGTATATTTTACAAGGTCCTTTTTGTGTCAGATCTTTAGCTCTCCCATTACAACATAAAATAAGGGTGGGAGATTAAACTGATACTTCTATATTGTAACAATCACATTTTACATATTAGAACGTCATTATTTGACTTTCCCCTTTTTTACATTAGCATGAGACATAGTTCATTTTTATCACAAATGAAGACAGCCTTTTTTGCTTAATTTTGACTGCTAATAAAACACTCATTTTGAAAAGAACTCGATTAAAAATCAAAGTGTTCTTCATCACAGCTAAATTAGTTAACTGGATTTCGATGTCATGAACAGTGAAAGGAAGCAATTTGCCATCTTATCTAGGTTCACTTATGATGTATGTCGCCTCTCCAACAGCATACCAACTGAGAACATGTCAGCCGCCGCCTCCTGTCGCCAACGCCACTGTTCTAACTGATGATGAGCACTTTGAAATAGGTTTGTGTTCTTTGCATATTTGCTGACTTGTGGCCTAGGGTCATGACATCAATATTTAATTATAGGGTTGACAATGCCTTAAAAATAAATGAGGGACATCGTGTTGGCAGGGCCAGCTGACCTGATTGTCGTTACACCTACCAGCGTGTGATATATATATATATATATATATATATATATATATATATATATATATTTATTTATTTATTTATTTTTATTTGTATACTATATTATACTTACTTATATATTATCCCACAGCAGTTTGTGACCAGGCTGGTGACCATCATGAGGGAGAGGTGCCTGGTTGTTGTCACTGTATAAGATTCTTCTACACATGAGCTTCCTCTTTGCTCCATGAATACATTGTTAAATTGCTCAATTGTCTTGTTTCTTCAAACAATTATTGAATACATCAAACAAGAGCTAATGGAAGGCGTTGGCCAAGAACATTTGGCAAACTTTTCATGGCGCAACTCAAGTATAAGCTCATCCCACAAATGCAAGTTCCTTACAAACTTAGAACCATTCAAAAGGGATACGAACAAGCTTTTCCAATGTTATATCCAAAATCCAGATATGAAAGTCCTTAATTGTGTGCTGTTTGACTCAAACCTTAATTTAACTAGATGCATGTGTATTTATGTTTAAACATACCGTATTTTTCGGACTATAAGTCACAGTTTTTTTCATAGTTTGGCCGGGCTCCAGTGCGACTTATGTATGTTTTTTCCCTTCTTTATTATGCATTTTCGGCAGGTGCGACTTATACTCCGAAAAATACGGTAATTAAGTTCAGATAAGTTATCTTTCAGTGCACAATTAACATAATAAATCATGTCTTTTGGCGTTTTCCCCATTAGGGGCTGTGTACAGCAGCAATACATTGGCATGAGGATTTAACTACATGTTTACTTCTAGATACCCTTCTTGCCACAACTTAGGCCGGGAATCGAACCCATGCCCTTTGCCCTCAAAATAACAGATTTGGTTACCTCTGCCTTTTTATTATCTCATTAGTGACAGAGCAGGAAAGGGTCGGGAGGAGTACGTTTGCAGTAAAATGTCATATAAAGCGCTCTGTTATTCATCGATTCCATTAACATTTAACAGACTATTTTTGATTCTCACTATAATATGGGACAAACAATACTTTTGTTTCAAAATAAGGAATGGTTCCGTTTTTCAAGGCACGGTGGGCTACCGTAGTGCTGCATGGTTTGTTTGAATTATTTGTCGTGATTTAATCCCTCATGTTATATGTGAAGACCTTCGTCTGTGTTTTATTTTTAGCAATTCCCCTTTCTAGCCGTTCTTTCTTTTTGCATCTTGTCACCTATATTCATTGGAGGGCAGTGTCAGTGTGGTGGTGCGGAAATCAAACTGCACGTTGCTTTATATGAAGTGCCTGAAGAGTGGATGTCATTGTTCATTAGAAAATGTGTTTTTGATTACTGTTCCGAGCGCTAGTGGTGAGGGAGAGGCACCCTGTGCATGCGTGCCTTGAGTGTGAATTATGAGCATTTCTTTCCCCCCCCCATGCCCACCTGTGACCTGTGTGTGTGTGTGTGTTTGTGTTTCTTTCTTTTGCGGGCGTGAATGACCTCTCAGGAGACATTATTCGGTACTCGTGCCTGCCAGGCTTCACCTTGGTAGGCAGTGAGATTCTGACCTGTCGACTTGGAGAGCGGCTACAGATGGATGGACCCCCACCAGTCTGTCAAGGTTAGTTCCATTTAATGTCTGAGATTCTGTTTTTATATTTTCACTTTTTGTATTTAAAAATATGCAGATTCAAATATAGTCAATGTCGTGTGTGTGCATTTTACGTATATCAATTCACTTGTGCTGTTAAACAATTCTCAGGTTTGTTGAATGTGAGTGTGTGTGCGTGTTCACACACTTAACACCAGCCCGCCGAGGTTGGTTGCAGTCTGCAGCACCTCGACTGATGCATCATTTAACAGACAACCACCAGGGTGTCTTTTAGTAAGCTGTGGCATCAGCAGGTCTATTAAGTCATTGACACTTGTAAAATAGACATTGCTGACCCAAGAACAAACTTTCATCCCCTAAGAACCTAAAACATTTAAAGACCAGCAGGTTTGTCAAACCAATGGTTAAGCCATGATGTGTTGAAATAAAAGTGGACGTCACATGTTCTTCATAGGAATGCTACAAAATATTTTTTTAAAAACCCATAAGAGATGGGTTACAAATAATTACATTTCCTGGTCGATAGAAATTATTCCTCAATAAAGCAATCTCATTTGTAGTCCTTTATTGGGTAAGAGAGCACATTTTTGGGGTCATTTCTGGACAAAAGTGATCAACTCCGACATGCATTTTGACAAACTCAGACTGTATTGTTGAAGATAATAACCATAATTACCTCCGTAATTACAAACCCTGTTTCCATATGAGTTGGGAAATTGTGTTAGATGTAAATATAAACGAAATACAATGATTTGCGAATCATTTTCAACCCATATTGAGTTGAATATGCTACAAAGACAACATATTTGATGTTCAAACTGATAAACTTTTTTTTTTTTGTGCAAATAATCATTAACTTTAGAATTTGATGCCAGCAACATGTGACAAAGAAGTTGGGAAAGGTGGCAATAAATACTGATAAAGTTGAGGAATGCTCATCAAACACTTATTTGGAACATCCCACAGGTGAACAGGCAAATTGGGAACAGGTGGGTGCCATGATTGGGTATAAAAGTAGATTCCATGAAATGCTCAGTCATTCACAAACAAGGATGGGGCGAGGGTCACCACTTTGTCAACAAATGCGTGAGCAAATTGTTGAACAGTTTAAGGAAAACCTTTCTCAACCAGCTATTGCAAGGAATTTAGGGGTTTCACCATCTACGGTCCATAATATCATCAAAGGGTTCAGAGAATCTGGAGAAATCACTGCACGTAAGCAGCTAAACCCGTGACCTTCGATCCCTCAGGCTGTACTGCATCAACAAGTGACATCAGTGTGTAAAGGATATCACCACATGGGCTCAGGAACACTTCAGAAACCTACTGTCAGTAACTACAGTTGGTCGCTACATCTGTAAGTGCAAATTAAAACTCTCCTATGCAAGGCGAAAACCATTTATCAACAACACCTAGAAACGCCGTCGGCTTCGCTGGGCCTGAGCTCATCTAAGATGGACTGATACAAAGTGGAAAAGTGTTCTGTGGTCTGACGAGTCCACATTTCAAATTGTTTTTGGAAACTGTGGACGTCGTGTCCTTCGGACCAAAGAGGAAAAGAACCATCTGGATTGTTATAGGCGCAAAGTTGAAAAGCCAGCATCTGTGATTGTATGGGGGTGTATTAGTGCCCAAGACATGGGCAACTTACACATCTGTGAAGGCGCCAATAATGCTGAAAGGTACATACAGGTTTTGGAGCAGCATATGTTGCCATCCAAGCAACGTTACCATGGACGCCCCTGCTTATTTCAGGAAGACAATGCCAAGCCACGTGTTACATCAACGTGGCTTCATAGTAAAAGAGTGCGGGTACTAGACTGGCCTGCCTGTAGTCCAGACCTGTCTCCCATTGAAAATGTGTGGCGCATTATGAAGCCTAAAATACCACAATGGAGACCCCCGGACTGTTGAACAACTTAAGCTGTACATCAAGCAAGAATGGGAAAGAATTCCACCTGAGAAGCTTAAAAAATGTGTCTCCTCAGTTCCCAAACGTTTACTGAGTGTTGTTAAAAAGAAAGGCCATGTAACACAGTGGTGAACATGCCCTTTCCCAACTACTTTGGCACGTGTTGCAGCCATGAAATTGTAAGTTAATTATTATTTGCAAAAAAAAAATTAAGTTTATGAGTTTGAACATCAAATATCTTGTCTATGTAGTGCATTCAATTGAATAAGGGTTGAAAAGGATTTGCAAATCATTGTATTCCGTTTATATTTACATCCAACACAATTTCCCAACTCATATGGAAACGGGGTTTGTAAGATAATAACCATAATTACCTCTGTAATTAACCATAATTACAAATCCTTGTATTATTTCTTATGGTTTTCTTTCTTATTCATACATTCTTGCCCACTGCAAAATCAAACATATTCATTATTATTTTCAAATGGTTCACAAAGACCACCTCTAATGTCAGATAATAGCTAATATGTTGTCAAGGAAGTCTTACACAACTGCAAGACTATGATTTGCGATCATGTAAAATGCTTAAGTTTTGCAGTATGTATTTCTTGTTAGAGCAATTACATTTAAGTATTACGCATAAAGCTACACATGGAAAGATGAAGTTAATCTTGTTAGAAACTTAGTCCATCCAGGGACCTAAAATGGCTGAATTTGTAGAAGATTTAAAAAAAAAAAGTTGTGACATAAATTGTGTTGTTTTGAGGGATTTTTTTTTTTTGCGTCAGTGTGTCTTTTTACCAATATGCTATTAATATTTTACCGTAATGGCAAACGTCATGCCAAATATACGGATACCGTCGTATTGTGTAATGTACGGCAATATATAATTGTGTGTATGATTCAAGATGGCTGAAGTAATGTTAGGAGTCTGTCCACAGCTTTGTTATAATCCCAACACACCAAAAGATTAAATAAAACAATGATTTAACAACGCACTTCTTAATTGCCTGAGTTTTAACAAGGACGTAAATCTGTAACAAAATGATGACGCACGCGAGGGCAGACTAACAGTTTGTGGTAAAGTTGTGCTGATTGGATAAAATTGCAAGGACCCGAAAAAATTATCTGAATCTGCGGAAGTTGATGCAATCACGACATAATAGCAAATTCCTGCAGGTACTGGAAGCTACAAAATACCTATGCCAGACATTTAAAGGGTGTCTCTAATGCTGACAACATTGGCACGTGTTTCATATTTCTGGACCTAAAATTGATGTCTACAGGTGAAATTCCCCCTAAATTAGACACAATTGGGAATTTTAAGCTTTTTTTCTAACGAGTGGGCGGGCCTGCATCAGCCTGTGGATGTCACTTGCAGAAGACTTTTGTGTAGTATGTGTTTAATAGCATCTTCATCCCGCATCACGTTATTTCTGAATGGAAAATATTTAAAAGACTCAAGCCAAATGCAATTCCGGAAATCAGGAGCGCCCTCGAAGGGAGATAGACTAGGTTAGAACCTGTGGAAAAACGTAGAAAGGCATACAGGCCTGGGCGCAACAACGATAGAAAGAGAAGATAAGCCGCTGGTATCCTATTTTGCGTCCTCTTCTACTGATGAAATGCCGAAAGAGCATGAGGAAACACGGGCTATGGTGTCTATGGACTAGGACAGGGGTCGGCAACCCAAAATGTTGAAAGAGCCATATTGGACCAAAAATACAAAAACAAATCTGTCTGGAGCCGCAAAAAATTAAAAGCCATATTACATACAGATAGTGTGTCATGAGATATAAATTGAATTAAGAGGACTTAAAGGAAACTAAATGACCTCAAATATAGCTACAAATGAGGCATAATGATGCAATATATACATATAGCTAGCCTAAATAGCATGTTAGCATCGATTAGCTTGCAGTCATGCAGTGACCAAATATGTCTGATTAGCACTCCACACAAGTCAATAACATCAACAAAACTCACCTTTCATGCACAACGTCAAAAGTTTGGTGGACAAAATGAGACAGAAAAAGAAGTGGCATAAAACACGTCCTAGAAAGTCGGAGAAAGTTATACATGTAAACAAACTACGGTGAGTTCAAGGACCTCCAAAATTAGTAGGACAAAACGGCGCTCGCCAAATACTCGAATCAGTGAAGCATGTTTAATATAAACAGTGTGCTTTGTAACAGTTAGGGAGGCTTGTGTCATGTTTGTCCTCCTACATAAACCATATTAAAACAAAAAATAGATTTTTTTCCCCCTCATCTTTTTCCATTTTTCATACATTTTTTAAAAAGCTCCAGAGAGCCACTAGGGCGGCGCTAAAGAGCCGCGGGTTGCTGACCCCTGGACTAGGAGATGGAAAAGCAAGGAAGTCCAGAAATGGCTATTTTTTTATTGATTTTTCTTTCTAATAATGTTATCTGTATCAGTTTTGAAGTAATCATGGACTAGGGCGACAAAAATATGCAGTTAAGTGATCAAAAAAATTGTTTTACAAGTGTTCATACACGCTGTCTATGTGGGAAAATAGGATTCTGCAGTTGACGTCACACAAAGAGGGGGCGGCATATCAAGTCTGGCGATGGAAAAGGGGCATTACAAGTACAATTGCTTATCGATTATACAACAACTAATTGATATTATGGTAAATGACTGCCAGAGTCATTTCAGGAGTAAAAATACATTAAGAAAATGCGTTATTGAAATTTCTGTCAACTGGACGCTGTGGTTCCTTAAATGGACTAAGATGGGCATGCTTTTTATTTTTCATTCTATGTTCAATAATAGGTTTGAATCCGACGTAGATTTTGCGCTACCCCCCAACGTGTTCTTGTCAGCTTTCCTTTGCAAGTGGTGAGACGACCAAATATGTTCAAGGATGAGGGAGGAAATTTAGATTTCCGTTTCTAAATTAACCTGTCAGTTTTAGAGATGAAAAGCCTGTTGGACTTTACAGGTCGAGCACAGCTTTACTTTTCAGTTATTTGTACTGCTAAGGCAATCAATCATATAGCAGCGTTTGATCCCTCCATGTCTGTGCAGTCGTTGACCAGCAGTGTTGGGAAGTCAAGTTGCTTTATCTATTGAGATCCAAGTTGTCAATCAAAATTACACAAAACAATATTAATTTGGTGAGTAGATTGGCATACAGTAAAAATGTGTTGCTGATCTGTTTTAGAGTAAACTAGCTATTGAAGTTAATACAATCGGTATGTTCCATTAATCAACCATGTTTATTTATATAGCCCTTAATCACAAATGTCTCAAAGTGCTGCACAAACCACAACGACATCCTCGGCTCAGATCCCACATCAGGGCAAGAAAAAACTCAACCCAATGGGATACAATGAGAAACCTTGGAGGGGACCACAGATGTGCAGGACCCACCCTGGGCAACCGGTGCAATGGATGTCGAGTGGATCTAGTTAATAGTGTGAAAGTCCAGTTTATAGTGGGGCCAGCAGGGGATCATCTTGAGTGAAGACAAGTCAGCAGCGTAGAGACGTCCCCAACTGATGCACAGATGAGTGGTCCACCCCGGGTCCCGACTTTGAACAGCTAGTGCATCATCTGTGGTCACCTGATAAACTCTCCACGCAGAAGAGGGGGGCAGAGTATACAAATGAGTTTTAAGATGGGACTTAAATGCTTCCACTGAGGTAGCATCTCTAACTGTTACCGGGAGGGGATAACAGAGTACTGGACTGGAGCTCGAATCGAAAACGCTCTATAGCCCGCATACTTTTTTTGGGCTCTGGGAATCACTAATAAGCCAGAGTTCTTTGAACGCAGATTTCTTGCCGGGACATATGGTACAATACACCCAGCAAGATAGGCTGGAGCTAGACCGTGTAGTATTTTATACGTAAGTAGTAAAACCTTAAAGTCACATCTTAAGTGCACAGGAAGCCAGTGCGGGTGAGCCAGTATAGGCGTAATATGATCAAACTTTCTTGTTCTTGTCAAAAGTCTAAAAGCCGCATTTTGTACCAAATGTAATCTTTTAATGCTAGACATAAAGAGGCCCGAAAATAATACGTTACAGTAATCGAGACGAGACGTAACGAACACATGAATGATGCTCTCAGTGTTGCTGGTGTACAAAATGGAACACATTACGGAGATGAAAGAAGGCTGTTTTAATAACACTCTTAATGTGTGACTCAAACGAGAGAGTTGGGTCAAAGATAATACCAAGATTATTTACCGAGTCGATTTGTATAATTGTTTGGTTGTCAAATGTTAAGGTGGTATTATTAAATAGGTGTCAGTGTCTGGCAGGACCGATAATCAGCATTTCCGTTTTCGGTGAACAGAAGTACACACTAATCCAGGGTCATGCAAAATAAACAGGTAAAGAGACAATATGCAGTAGGTTATGATGATAAATTGTATTTTTGAGTCTGACAATAATGCTACCAAAAACTGAATATAAGAAAGTACACAGACAGAATATTGTGTGATCTAACGTGCCTAGAGCTTTTATATTGAATGAGTACAAGGCTATTTTAGAGTTGTTTCCCTGACATTTTCATGGATCACCTCATTACTGTCATCAAGAATTCATTACTTTTTCTTTTATTGGGCGTGTTCTGTCCCCGTGCCACCTCTTACACAAAACTAATTGCTCTCGTTGGGACATGTAAGGTTGAACTTAATATGAGTTGACCTGTTATTCACTTCCACGAGGCTGCTGAAGTCAGGTTGTAAAGGGGCCATTTCCTGTCAGCAGCCTGCTGATAAGGCAGGAAAAAAAATCTCCGGTGTTCTGTGTTTGTTTTCTGCCAGGACTACTGGTAATCGCCATTTTATGCCTAAAGGTAACGTCAGTCTATGGCTGGACTACTTTGTCCTTGGTTTTGCAGGTATTTCCTGAGGCACTGTGTTAATTATTGAAAGGTGATTCCTACCGTTCTTAATGTGTCTGTCATAATATCAAGCACCAACCATTAAAACTTTGTAGACTTTATGTTACTACACTGATTAAACGTTATTTTAGAGTAACTTTTACACAACAACACAGTGTTGCAGTTGATATCAGAATTTTGTTTCGTTTCCTGTGTTGAGTGCAGTAATAAACTATTAAATAGGGGCACCCGAAGGGACAACAACCAAGCATACAAGCGGGAATGTTGTGGCCCCCGCTCCCTTTCTTGAATATTTAATATTTAGTAGATGCAAGCTAATTAAGTGTAATGTTTTTGAGTTACATGGCACTACTCATTAATAAAGTGGCATTCATTTGCACAGTGTAAAATGTCTACAAGGAACTTTGAAGTCAGGAAAAATGTCCTCTGTTTTCAAGCTTGTGCTCTCAAATATGTTTTCTGACCTTGAGAATAGACAATATATATTGTTTGTATAATTTCCTACCTGGGTACTGAAACATTAACAGTTGCTTTTATTTTTACAGGGAAGTTTGAATGTCACAGGAAAAAAAAAAAATCTTAACGAATCCCCTAAAACCTAATTTCAAATTAGTGAAAGGGTGCCTATGATTATTTTAATCTACATTGAGCACATTTCTTTGTGGTCTAGATAATAAGCAATGGATATGCTTTTGGTGTAAATTTTTTGAGTCTGTCGGAAAGATGTTGGATTCCGAAGGCGTTCCCTCCAGAACGTGCAAAATAAACCATGTCCCATCCTCTCCAAAAATATCATAGTTTATTTTTTGTAAATGTGCACTGTTAAATTAGGGGTTTAACAATATGAAAATTCAATATCACGGTTATCATTATTATCGCGGCATTGTTGAATTCGCTCAAAATGTACTAATACACACGGGGTATCTTTTGACAAACCCACTATTTTGGATGTTTTGTATTTCTCATGCTTCACTGATAGAGTTTTAGTCTTAGAGTTTTATCTGTTTTAATGGATACGCTTTTATATTGGTTTGTACTGTCGCGCTTTAAGATTTACTTAAATTAAAAGTGCACGGCAAGTAAAATCTATTACCATTATGTATCATATCTGGCTGGCGTTGTGGCGTCCTCCACTGTTCAGCGGCTCTTGAACACACCGTTGGGGCGGTATAGCTCGGTTGGTAGAGTGGCCGTGCCATCAACCTGAGTGTTGCAGGTTCGATCCCCGCTTCCACCATCCTAGTCACTTCCGTTGTGTCCTTGGGCAAGACACTTTACCCACCTGCTCCCAGTGCCACCCACACTGGTTTAAATGTAACTTAGATATTGGGTTTTCACTATGTAAAGCGCTTTGAGTCACTAGAGAAAAGCGCTATATAAATATAATTCACTTCACAATTCACTCCACCGTTAAAACACACCTGTCTCCTATTCCTCTGAGTACACAACAATCACTCTGTTCTCTTAAGAAAGCACACTAATAGCTTAGTTGCTCAGACAGAAATGTGTTTAAATGAGTTTCGAGAGATAGATAGATAAATAAATACTTATTGATCCTCCATAGGGGAAATTCAGGTGTCCAGTAGCATTAAAACATATCCACGTATACCAGGCGTGTCAAACTCATTTTCATTTAGGGCCACATCGTAGTTATGGTTGCCGTCAGAGAGCCGCATTTAACAGTGAATAATATACAGTATGAATATAAATGTGTATATATAAAACATGTGTATAATTGTCCATGCATTTCATAATTATGACTTTTTTATGTACGCTGTACATGACAAAACCTTTAGATTGTTCTGTATAAAACTGGCAGCTCAGTCGCCACAATTTTACCGTAAATTTGCATATATATATATATATATATATATAATTTTTTTTATTATTATTTTTTTTTTTTATAGCATATAAAATACAAAAATGCATGTAACTAAATTAAATGGAATGGAAAAACGGTACCACTGTTTTTTTACGTACAATTTCATGCAAGTTTTTTATACTGTAGAATCTACAGTTGTGTTTTATAGTGTATTATTACTCTATATTGAAAGCGGATTTTACTAAAAAAAATGTTACTGTCAATTTTTTACATGAACAGTTTGTTGGAGAACTTGCTTTGAAATCATAAGTCAAGCAGATATTTAAGTATTTATCTTTATTTGAACAATAACATTGTTTTGAAATGCATGATAATATAATATTTTGTTTTATTATTTGAGATGATTAAAATGTAAATATATGTAATTGCACAAAGTACATTCATTTTTGTAATACATGTATTAAGAAAAGATAAGATACTTTATTTACACATTATTTCCACGCTTTCGGGGGCCACACAAATTCATTTGGCGGGCCAGATTTGGCCCCCGGCCTTGAGTTTGACACTTGTGACTTATACCAACAACAATAATAAATACCTACTTCTCAAAGATACCGACAACAGTAACAAAATGCACATATATAGTTCAGACAAATCTGTTGTACAGTCTTATGGCCGAAGGAACAAAATATTTCTGCAGTGAAATGAGAGGAGTCTCTTGCTACAGTTACTCCTCTGAGCGGCCACAGTGTCATGCAAAGGATGTCTGGGGTTACTTAGGATGCCCTCATCCTTCTCTCAAGCACAGCTCCCACAGAATCTACATTTTCCCCATCACAGAGAAACATTTTATGATCAGCCAGTCCAACCGGTTACTGTCCCTCGAGGTAATGCTACCACCCCATACACAACTCCATAGAACATGGCATTTGCTACACCAAACTGATAAAATATGTGTAACATCAGACTGCTGCTCACATCAAAAGACCTCAAGAAGAAGAGTCTGCTCTGACCTGTCTTGTACACAGCATTTGCCTGTGTTGACCAGTCCAGTTTGTGGTCCAGGTGGACTCCCAGGTACTTGTACAACTGGATCACTTCAATGACCTGTCTATTTATTTGGACTGGCTGATGGGAAGAACTCAATGATCATCTCTTTGGTTTTGTACGTGTTAAGGATTAGACCATTTTTAATGCTTCGGTCTGAGAAAGGAGCCACCAGGTCCCTGTGCTCGGTTTCATACCCTCCCCTCACACATGCCACAACAGCGGTATCATCAGAGTACTTGTGTATGTAGCACAGTGCCGGCCCAAGCCTCCATGGGGCCCTAAGCAAAATTTGATTTTGGGGCCCTCTATTTCTGCCAATATTGATTGTTGATCATTCACACACCTACTATAAACTCATTGCGGCTCTGGCAGTGTTGTTTACATTATCCTATTGTCAGCCTGGCATGTCTTTACAAGTGACATGTCATTTATAAAGATATGGGGGTGGCCCAGTTAAGAACATAAATAATACCAATGAATGAACGAATGATGTCCAGAGTGCCACATATGGTTCCTAATCTTAAAATGTAGAAAACATTCAGCTACAAGAGTGGCCTGGGGTTGAACAGTCCAAGTGATAAAGCTTTGTATTTACAGTAAAAGAGTCATCTTGTCTCATCAGTCTTGTACTTATTAGTCTTTATTTACTAGTTTACATTTTTAGTTAATTGTTCATATTTAATGTTTACTTTGTACAAAGAGAGCGCAGTCTACTGAAGTTAAATTCATCAATAGTTTTCCCCTTTGAAAGACGCAAGGCAAATTCCTTCCATTTCACCATGTTGCTACAATGATCTTCACTGTTTTCATGCTGTTTCAGCAGTGCACCTATGTTGACCCAATCCCGCTGTCCCTCGGCTGCCAGTTTTAAGGACTTTTTGGAAAATAATTTGCAGCAAAAGCAATAGACTGCATCTTTACTTCTTGAATAAGTCAGCCAGCTACGCTTGACTTTGTCCCCATTGACTAGCTGTCTGTAGGTATAATGATAATGAAAACTTCGGCCATCATGCCGTTTGGGGAATGAAAAGTTCTCCTTAATAGACAGTGGTCCTCTGATCACCTGCTCAGTCCTGTCTGAATCTGAGAGGAAAGATATGGCGTCACATTAGTGCCAAAAATCCGAGCGCATAAAAACTGTTATCGCGCGCTGATTCTCCACTTCGTGCGCGCGCGACACCCTTTTGCGCGCGCGTGGTGTCTTTTTGCGCGCGCGGTGCCTTTCTGTGCGCGCGCCGTCTCGGTCTGTGCGCTCTCTGTGTACTCCTGGCATCTCTCCTCGCGCTGTCATGTTTTTTTTTGGCACTTTGGGGGCAGGTATGCTTAGACGGCCCGTCCTTTCTGATTGGCTCTTAGCATTTTTCATAAGACCAATCATTCTCCAGCGTAGCAACGTTGTAGCCATCTTACCTCGGACAGCTAGCCTCAATCATTACATTGATGTCAAAGCAAGTTATGGTAATTTAATTAGTACATGTACCAATTAAATTACCATAACTTGCTCGATTTTCGACCAATTTACAAACGGTTTGCCTTGTTACAAATCTTATTACATGTAGATATGACATAGGATGCTGCACCTGTTGAAATCACCTCTTTCGCTATAAAAAAAAAAAATGACTTCATTGTGCAACATAGTTGTGTAGGGTCAGTGTTAGTCAGTTCTCTGATTATTTTAAACTGTTTCAGAATACATTATTAAAAGGCTATTTTTAACATTTTAAAAACAAAATTCAAAGATTATTTCATTAATTGTATGGCTGAATCAAAAGAAATTCCATAAATTAGAAAACAAATGTTCAAGAAGAAGTGAAAACTTTGCGCCTATAACAAGCTTGATACATATTGACGATGACCCGCCCTGCTATACTTCTGATTATCTCTGAGCATTTTTCGCCTGGCCAATCAGAAAGAAGGGGCCGGCTAAGCATACCCACCCCCAAAGTGCCAAAACGAAACATGCCAGCGCACAGACCTAGACAGCACGCGCGCAAAAAGGCACCACGCGCGCGCGCACTAAGTGGAGAATCAGCGCGCGATAACAGTTTTTATGCGCTCGGATTTTTGGCACTAATGTGACGCCATAGCAGGCGGCAAACGTCACAGGTGCAGCAGAGGCAGCTTTACATTTAAAGAGAGGCAGGAAGAATCACTAAGCCTAGATCAGCAGCAGCACTCTGTTGACCTAAAATTGTGTTTTTGTACAATAATATATCTTTGATCATTTAGAAATCATCAGTCAGACTCTTACATGCACAAAATAAAAAATAAGAATTTTTTGTTAATTGCTTTTGGGGGCCCCCTGGTGGCCGCGGGGCCCTAAGCAAGCGCTTAGTACGCTTATGCCTTGGGCCGGCTCTGATGTAGCATGTAGCAGAGTTGTGTGTAAAGTCTGCGGTATAAATTGTGAAGAGGAAGGAGGCCAGTTAGGCACCCTGTGGTGCCCCCGTATTGCTTACCACAATGTCTAAAACACTCCTCCCTAGCCTGACATACTGTGACCGTCCCGTTAAGTAGTCATAAATCCAGTTGGCAAAAATAGCATCGACTCCGATTCTCACCAGTTTCTCCCTTAGTAAGAGAGGCTGGATGGTGTTAAACGCTTGGGTGAGGTCAAAGAACATCAGCCTCACATTGCCTTCAGTTCCCTCCAGGAAGGACATGGACAGATGGAGCATGTAAAGGACCGTGTCGTTCACTACCGTGTCATCCTGGTAGACAAACTGTAAGGGGTCAAGAACCTGCTCTACCTGTGGTTTGAGCAGACCGAGTACTAGCCTCTCAAAAGTCTTCATAATGTACTGGTTTTTGTTTTTTTAATGAGGAATGACATTAATGCATCTTGTTTTCATGTTAGCATTTAAACTAACTCGCCAGCCATTACCGCACTAGTTTGCTTTTTCAGTAAATAGCAGTATCACGGGTCCAGGGGCCTCATGTTTTAAGAGTTGTGTGGTTATCCTACTAAATATAGACATACTTTCAAATCCAGAAAACAAGGTATGCAATGATTTTTTTTAATGTATTTAATTGTGTGCATATACTTGAAATTGATCGCAAGAATTTGCTTGGCACGGCCATACCCAACACAGGCCACACCCCCTTATGAATACGCAAATCATAATGAAAGTAGCCAAGTGTCTGAGATCTGCACGCTCTGCCCAATCACTATTTCGTAGGAGTGGCTTTTTTTTTTGGTGATTCCAGCGAAAGACAGAGTAGTGAGCTTGAGAGACGTGTACTCTGGTTATAATCGCACACAGGCTGATTTAAAAAATAAATGGTTGGTCATCAGGAAGAAAGTGAAGTTTAAGATAGATGTAAATGGAAAAAACAGACAATTAGGGGGAACAGAGATTAATTAGTGCTCACCCCGATTGAAAAGGTAGTCGCTGCAACAATACATATTAAAACATTACAAGAGATGGATGATTCAGAATACTTCCAAGATAAATATAATTTGTGTAACTGATAACACAATGTCTTTATACAGTAGCCTGCTCACAGCCAGATTAGAGTTTAATGTTAAAATGTTGTAATATTTGGTTTGCAATCTTTTACATTCAAACATGCCAGCGCTATTAAAAAAGATACAAAATACTTTGACTCTTGTTTGATTACTCATTTTATATTACAACGTCCGTGCGTGACTCAAAGGTGGGCCATTCCTCCGGTGCCATTGAGTTGCAACTGTCTGCCCGACTGGCCAAGCTGGTGCTGGAGTCACAGGAACACATTGAGACAGAAACATGTGGCAATATGATCACCTAGATAAATTAATATACGTCCTCACAAATATTAATATATGAATATGAAGCATTACAGAAGAACTGCTCTTTTTTTTTTTATCGTTTGCGATAGAAAAAAAACCAATTTTTTTGTTTTGTTTTAGGATGTTTTTTAGATGATCAAAAACGCTTGTAAGATACCGCAAATGGGAGTCACCATTGTAACATTTTATCTACAGGGTGCAAGTGTATGCAGTATATATATATGCACATTCACACACATACATACATACATACACATATACATACCTACATCCATCCATACATATACAAAATCCAAAACTAGTGAAGTTGGCACGTTGTGTAAATAGTAAATAAAAACAGAATGCAATGATTTGCAAATCATTTTCAACTTATATGTAATTGATTATACTGCAAATACAAGATATTGCATGTTCGAACTGGGAAACATAATTTTTTTTTTGCAAATAATCATTAACTTAGAATTTAATGGCAGCAAAACATTGCAAAAAAGTTGGCACAGGGGCATTTTTACCACTGTGTTACATTCCTTTTCCTTTTAATAACACTGGGAACTGAGGAGACCAATTTTTTATTCTTTACAGGTGGAATTATTTCCCATTCTTGCTTAATGTACAGCTTAAGTTGTTCAACAGTCCGGGGTCGTATTTTACGCTTCATATAGTGCCACACATTTTCAATGGGAGACAGGTCTGGATTACAGGCAGGCCAGTCTAGTACCCGCACTCTTTTACTATGAAGCCACGCTGTTGTAACACGTGCAGAATGTTGCTTGGTATTGTCTTGCTGAATTAAGCAGGGGCGTCCATGAAAAAGACGTTGCTTGGATGGCAACAAATGTTGCTCCAAAACCTGTATGTACCTTTCAGCAGTAATGGTACCTTCACAGATGTGTAAGTTACCCATGTCTTGGGCACTAATACACCCCCATACCATCACAGATGCTGGCTTTTAAGCTTTGCGCCTATAACAGTCCGAATGGTTCTTTTACTCTTTGGTCTTGAGGACACAACGTCCACAGTTTCCAAAAACAATTTAAAATGTGGACTCGTCAGACTACAGAACACTTTTCCACTTTGCATCAATCTATTTTAGATGAGCTCGGATCCAGCAAAGCTGGCTGCGTTTCCGGGTGTTGTTGATAAATGTATTTCGCTTTGCATAGTAGAGTTTTAACTTGCACTTACAGATGTAGCGATGAACTGTAGTTACTGACAGTGGTTTTCTGAAGTGTTCCTCAGCCCATGTGATGATATCTTATACACATTAATGTCGGTTTTTGATGCAGTACCGCCTGAAGGATAGAAGGCCACAGGCATTTAATGTTGGTTTTCAGCCTTGCTCCTTATGTGCAGTGATTTCTCCAGATTCTCTGAACTTTTTGATGATATTATGGACCGTAGATGGTGAAATCCCTAAATTCCTTTCAATAGCTAGTTGAGAAATGTTGTTCTTAAACTGTTCGACAATTTGCTCACGCATTTGTTCACAAAGTGGTGACCCTCGCCCCATCTTTGTTTGTGAATGACTGAGCATTTCATGGAAGTTGCTTTTATACCCAATCATGGCACCCATGGTTCCCAATTAGCCTGTTCACCTGTAGGATGTTCCAAAATAAGTGTTTGATGAGCATTTCTCAACTTTCTCAGTCTTTTTTGCCACTTGTGCCAGCTTTTTTGAAACATGTAGCAGGCATCAAATTCCAAATGAGCTAGTATTTGCAAAAAATTACAAAGTTTACCAGTTCGAACATTACGTATCTTGTCTTTCCAGTCTATTCAATTGAGTATAGATTGAAAAGGATTTGCAAATCTTTGTATTTTGTTTTTATTTATGATTTACACAACGTGCCAACTTTACTGTTATCATATCTGAACTATTGTCTAAAAATATGGAAAAATAACTACAAAATAAAGCTTCATTCACTAACCGTGTTACAAAAGATGTCAGAAGAATGAATAATGTTGGTTACAGAGAACATACAAACCCTTCATATTGTGAATCAAAAACGAAATTCAATGATTTGGTACATTTTCAAACTTCTAAAATGATGCACAAAGCAAAATATAACTTGCGACCAAATAATGTACAACAATTATTATTAAAAAAGAGAATAAATATAACCTTGTGGGTAAAATTCAACTCAGAACTTGTGTATGCATGAACAACCTTTAGCACAAAAATGTTTAACTCAAGGCTAGGGGGCCAGATTTGACCCGCCACATCATTTAATGTGGTCTAGAAATATAGTGCATCAATACAGCTCTTTATCTTTTTTTTCCAAATGATTTGTTCTTTCAATTTTTGACATCTGTACTGGATGCATTTGCATATCTTTTAAACCTGAATGTTATCTGATCATGTAACAAGATATTCTAAGCCTTTTTGTTGTTATCAAAAATCCCTACATATCTGCTTGTCTACTTGACTTATGACTTCATCCGTCAATTTGTTATAAAAAACAAAAAAAAATGCATAGGCATTTTTGTAATAATATCACGAGGCGATTATACATTTATATTCATATATTCACTGTTACATTTTGGCCCTCTCAGGGGCAGCCATATAACTGCGACTTGGCCCTCAATGAAAATGAGTTTGACACCTCTGCTGTAGCATACCAGTATGTGTCTTTGAATTATGGAATAAATTAAAGGAACTATTTGCAACCTCTCTGGCTTTGTGCACGTAATGACCTTAATTTTCCAAAGTGTTGTAAGCACTATATCCCGCACTCTTCCAGCTTTCAGCACGTAATGACCTAAAGCATGGGTGTCAAACTCTGGCCCGCGGGCCAAATTTGGCCCGCCGTGTACTTCACTTGGTCCTTGAGGCGATATCAAATTAACACTAAAGCTGGCCCGCCGATTATATATTGCGACGGTGCTGCGGTATCCTTTGCAGCACAACTCTTCCGGGACGCTACAATATACACCACCACCCCCCCCCACACACACACACACACACACACACACACACACACCTTGTAGCGTCCCGGAAGAGTTAGTGCTGCAAAGGGTTCTGGGTATTTGTTCTGTTATGTTTATGTTGTGTTACGGTGCGGATGTTCTCCCGAAATGTGTTTGTCATTCTTGTTTGGTGTGGATTCACAGTGTGGTGTATATTTCTAACAGTGTTAAAGTTTTTTATACAGGCACCCTCAGTGTAACCTGTATTGCTGTCGATGAAGTATGCGTTGCATTCACTCGTGTGTGCATCCAGAAGCCGCACATATCTTGTGACTGGGTCTGAACGATGTCTGAATGGGTGAAAAGCGGACGTGACGATAGCTCGTAGAGTACGTTAAAGGCAGTGCATTTAAGGCACGCCCCCAAGACTGTGGTCCGGGTGGACGAGATATAATGACTGATGAACACCTTCGTTCGATAATGAAGGTTGCCTCAGCTCAAAGACTGAGCCCCGACATTAATGAACTAGCATCCAAGAAAAGATGCCAGGTATCTGGCTTAGGCACATGAAATTAGATCAGTGTGTTGCAAACTGAGCTGTTTAAATTCCTGAATGGTTGTTTTATTCATTGTTATTTTATTTTCAAATGTATTAGCCTGTGGAAAAAGTTAATGTTGATATTTACCTCAGAAGGCTGCAAATAGAAAAGAGGCATTCTATTTTTATTTAAATTGTATTTCATATGCCATTGATATTTTTTAATTATTATTATTATTTTTATTTGAAACTCGATTTTGCATGACATTATAAAGTTATATACGCCTTGCTTGTTCAATATTTAATGCAAAACTTGTTTGGGTCCCTATTAAAAGGTTAATTTGTCCAACTTTGGCCCGCGGCTTTGTTCAGTTTTAAATTTTGGCCCACTCTGTATTTGAGTTTGACACCCCTGACCTAAAGTATGCCTTAGATAACTCAACATGTGCATCTTTTTTGCATGTTAGCGAATGAAAGCAATTTGGCAGTTACGAACAATCGCTATCATTGAATGTATAATCTAATATACCTACTCAGTGGCCTAGTGGTTAGAGTGTCCGCCCTGAGATCGGTACGTTGTGAGTTCAAACCCCGGCCGAGTCGTACCAAAGATTATAAAAATGGGACCCATTACCTCCCTGCTTGGCACTCAGCATTAAGGGTTGGAATTGGGGGTTAAATCACCAAAAATTATATATATATATATATACATATATATATATATATATATGTATATTCTGATAATCAGCATATATTTATGCATATTCATGAGGACAATGGATTGCACTCCCTATTTTGCTCTCTTAAGAAATGCAATCCTGTGCAGAAGAGTTTAGTAGATCAGCTCTGCGTACGCTATCAAGTTGGCACGTGTTTTAATGCACGCAAACATTTAGAAGATCAGGCCCAATGTGTTTACAAAGTACAAGGAAAATAAATGTATTTAACCTTATTGATGAATGAGACATTCTATCATTTATTGCAGAGCCATCAATCATCAATTATCATCAATAACTATTTATCAATGTAAACTTTATTATCTATTTTGTATCTGTTTATTGGTATTATGGTTATAGATTGAACACAGGAAGTGAACAAATCTGTTTGTAATTGTTGTAAAACAGAACAGGGGTAGGATTAAATAAGATATGCTTCTTCTTACTCCTTTTCGGACATGTTGAACAAGGCCACCCTAATGCACGGACTTTCCTGGGCTGAATCTCGTGGGCCCAACCCTATCAGGGGCCCCCAATTTTGACGGCAGAATGCAATAATTGCTGTTCATCGCTGTCAATCACAAACAGCTCAGCTTCGTCGAGCGATTGTGCACTCTCTCTCTCTCTCTCTCTCTCTCGGCTGCGTTGTTTTACCTGTTGCTCAAACCCACATCGCATTGAGCTAAACACAGACAGTTTCCCGGATCGTACTCATGAACTAAATCATTTTTCAAAATGGGTGATATTTTTGCTTTATTGCTGTTCTGTTGATAAAATTACGATTGTTTTTAAACTGTGTTTTCACCCCCCCCCCCCCCCCCCCCCCTCCAGGTTAAGACGGCCCTGATGTTAAAGTGTGAAACTTTAAAAATCCAAATGATAATTACAATATGGTAACACATTAATCCAATATAATTAGGTATTGTGATATCGGTATTAATCGTCTTTGTTTTGTAATAAAGAGGCTCACTCTTGTTTACATAATGACTAACTAAGTGCCACTTCAATATTTTGATATTTCTTACCAGTATATAAAAGGACATATTTACAACCTCAACATCCACAGTGAACTTGGTTTCAAGAGACGTGTTTTATTTAGAAAACTACTGACTGCTGTTTTGGAGTGAACACGTTATTTTTGAGCCAAGGGCTGTTCCAGTTCAGCTGGCCAGCAGAAGACATTCAGAATTATGTCACATTTCTTCAAGTTTCCCCTTACATTTTGATATAAGTGAAATTGTTTTCAGTGACCTTTTTATCTGGAACAGTTGTTCGCATTAACCTTTTATATAAGTCATGTTCCTTCATTTGATGCCCCGAAGGCTACATTTCTGTCTCCATCAGAAAAAAAGTCAAAAACTAGATTGTGATTATTTCAGCCAAGTCATGCACAGAAAAGTTGTGCCTACACTTGCAGAGATAACTGTCACATTTCATAGACTGAAACATATTTTTTTTCACAATATACATTGTTTTCTCTCCTCCTAGTCCAATGCCCTGCTCACGATGTGCGTTTTGACTCAACGGGGGTGATCCTGAGTCCAGGCTTTCCTGAAAACTACCCCAACCTTCAGATGTGCTCCTGGCTGATAAACGTGGAGAAGGGCTACAACATTTCGCTGCACTTCCAACTATTCCAGACAGAAAAGGAGTTTGACATTTTGGAAATATTTGATGGTAAGTTTCCTCCAAAGTATCCACGTTTGCTGGAACACATGTCCCAGTTGAATGTCACATCATGTGGAGCAGTGGTCTCAAACCTGTGGCCCGGGGGCCATTTGCGGCCCATATTTTGTAGCCCTTTACTTTATAGTTTAGTGTAATTGCGGACCGCACACTCTGGGTGGCTAATGGTAAAATACATTATAGCAATCTTTAATCTCATTATATAGAACACTAAATACAATAACAGTCCAAACACAAAAATTACAGTGAAACAAAGACACATTTGGCAACACAAAGAGCAATTCCTGTAAGAAACTGGAATTGTCTCAGAATATGCACTTGTTAAATTAAATTTTACATTTATGATGATTTAAAGGGGCCCTATGATGATTTCATCTACATTTAAAACACTTCCTTGTGGTCCAGATAATACGTGTTGGATATGCTTTGGTGTAAAGTTTTCGTAAATCTCGAATAATAGTCACTTTTATGGGTCTGTTTGCAAGATTGTAAATTCTGAGGGCGTTCCCAGATTAAAAAATGAAACCACGCTCCAACTTCTCCAAAAGTTTCATAATTTATCTTTTGAAAATGCACACAGTTTGAATTTATAGTGTTGTATATTTGATGGTCGTGTGATGGGCGATGAGCCAAGGAGACGCCAAGAGGAATCTTCGAACAAATAGCTTTATTTGCTTTAGCGAGCCTCAGACAGGACCTGCAGGAATCCCGGAGAAGAATTGGGCAGAATCTCTGCTGCTTTCCTGTGAGACAACTGTCAGAGCTGTAAAACTGTAAAACCCAAATGCTGTTGTCCCTTAAGTTCCTCAATGTCTTGGGGTCTTAAACCCCCTCTCTGGACCAGCTGGGATAGACGTTTGTACTGTTGACCTTAGTAGAATAATCCTCTGAAGGTTTCTGTGACCAAGTATAAACACATGCTACTTCCAATCATATTAGAAAATTATACATGATATAATTAATCACAATATTTTGAAGTTGTCACCACTTTTTTTTTTTGCGGTCAAAAATAAACTTCAAGAACAACATATAAATTGACCTGGTCACACCATCAGGTCCAACTGCACACTTGCCTATTGATTTAGACTCTGCATAAAAACAGTTGCTTTTAACAGCATTTAGGTAACTGCACGTCGTATGTTGGTGTTATTATGCCCATGCTAAAATAAGATGAAAATAATACTTTATCCTACCTTTTTTGTGTTTTCTCACAGCCTGAGAGCTTTACTTAAAGGCCTACTGAAATGCGATTTTCTTATTTAAACGGGGATAGCAGGTCCATTCTATGTGTCATACTTGATCATTTCGCGATATTGCCATATTTTTGCTGAAAGGATGTAGTAGAGAACATCGACGATAAAGTTCGCAACTTTTGGTCGCTGATAAAAAAGCCTTGCCTGTACCGGAAGTAGCAGACGATATGCGCGTGACGTCACAGGTTGTGGAGCTCCTCACATCTGCACATTGTTTACAATCATGGCCACCAGCAGCGAGAGCGATTCGGACCGAGAAAGCGACGATTTCCCCATTAATTTGAGCGAGGATGAAAGATTTGTGGATGAGGAAAGTGAGAGTGAAGGGCTAGAGGGCAGTGGGAGCGATTCAGATAGGGAAGATGCTGTGAGAGGCGGGTGGGACCTGGTATTCAGCTGGGAATGACTAAAACAGTAAATAAACACAAGACATATATATACTCTATTAGCCACAACACAACCAGGCTTATATTTAATATGCCACAAATTAATACCGCATAACAAACACCTCCCCCCTCCCGTCCATATAACCCGCCAATACAACTTAAACACCTGCACAACACACTCAATCCCACAGCGCCGTTGACCTCCCCAAAGTTCATACAGCACATATATTTCCCCAAAGTCCCCAAAGTTACGTACGTGACATAGACATAGCGGCACGCACGTACGGGCAAGCGATCAAATGTTTGGAAGCCGCAGCTGCATGCGTACTCACGGTACCGCGTCTGCGTATCCAACTCAAAGTCCTCCTGGTAAGAGTCTCTGTTGTCCCAGTTCTCCACAGGCCAATGGTAAAGCTTGACTGTCATCTTCCGGGAATGTAAACAATGAAACACCGGCTGTGTTATCTGTCACAACAGTCAAGGGGTGCATTCTACGGCGGGGGTGCGTTTTCTGGCACAACACCTGCCGCAATACACCGCTTCCCACCTACAGCTTTCTTCTTTGCTGTCTCCATTGTTCATTGAACAAATTGCAAAAGATTCACCAACACAGATGTCCAGAATACTGTGGAATTTTGCTATGGAAACAGACGACTTTATAGCTGGCCACCATGCTGTCCCAAAATGTCCTCTGCAATCCGTGACGTCACGCGCAGGCGTCATCATACCGAGACGTTTCAGCAGGATATTTCGCGCAAAATTTTAAATTGCAATTTAGTAAACTAACCCGGCCGTATTGGCATGTGTTGCAATGTTAAGATTTCATCATTGATGTATAAACTATCAGACTGCGTGGTCGGTAGTAGTGGGTTTCAGTAGGCCTTTAATGTCCAAATAGTTAAAGTTAAAGTACCAATGATTGTCTCACACACTACGTGTGGTGAAATTTGTCCTCTGCATTTGACCCATCCCCTTGTTCACCCCCTGGGAGGTGAGGGGAGCAGTGGGCAGCAGCGGTGGCTGCGCCCGGGAATCACTTTTGGTGAAATAGGTGCTTCACCTCACAGTGACGTCATGACGGTCTGACTGCAAAACCCGACAAAGAGAGGCATCCAAAACGCCGCGCAATCTCACACAAAAATGCATTAACCTTATAAATTTGACACTTTGGAACTGCTAGAGACAAATATCCAACATTCTAGCAATATACTGTATATAAGTCAGAAAAGACTAAATTCCTCATACTGTAAGTCCCCCTTCAGGTCTACTATAGCTCAGGGTCACTATTGCTGCTAGTAGTTAACAAATGCATTGAAATGGTTAAAATGTGATTCTGAAGTGAAGCCCAGCCTCACCCAGACCCTACCTCAAGCAGCCCCCAGGTACATTAAGTTTAAGACCCCTGATGTACAGTGTTAAAAACTGATCAAATGTTCATTTCAGGAATAAACAGTTAAATGATGCAACTCAATTATCTGTCTTTCTCTGCATCCCCAGGTCCAAACATCTACAGCCAGAATTTGGCATCCCTCAGTGGTGACATTGAGACACCTTTCAGTCTTACCACCACTGGACACCAGCTCCTGCTCCGCTGGTCTTCTGACCACGGCACCAACCGACGGGGTTTCCACATCAGATATGTGGGTGAGTATCAAAGTATGTATCCCGTTTATGATTATTTTCTCTTTTCATAAGTACCATGTAGTAGAGTCTCTGAAGGGCATAAACAATAACACAACATGGGTTTAAAATTCTACTATTTCTAGTTCACCATGAAGAGGAATACAGTATCTCACAAAACTGACCCTTTTCCAGCAACCATTCAATTATATCATCTCAAAGGACAATGCAATAAAAATGCCATGGGGATATAACTTAGAGTATCGTATTTTTCGGACTATAAGACATACTTTCATTTTCTGAAAAATCATCAGAGTGGCTTATTACCCAGTGTGCCTAAAGTATAAATTAATTCTGGCTGTGCTTACCGACCTCAAAGCAATTTATTTGGTACAAGGTGTAATGATGAGTGTGACCAGTAGATGGAAATCACACATAAGCCACACGTGTGGACTGCAAGTTGACACCTGTTAAATAAATGACGCTAGCAGGTACCCGTTAGCAAGCAACACCAAAACTTTAATGTTTCATTGAGAATATATAACATTACACATGGCGCTCAAAAATCCATCGAAATGTTTTGGTATGACTTTTGTAAGCTACAAAGCTGCACCGCTTGATGGAAAGCGGAACATTATGGCTACTGTTATCAGACGTACTGTCTGATAATAAAAATCAAATGCAATCTGAACTTTGAACGAAATAAACTTATAATATTTTTTTCTGTACGATTTTGCAATGCGTGAGTGACAGGTGAGAGCAAGCGACCCTAACAGATAAAACAATGTTCGTCAACACTGTTCAATTATTGTAACGTTTGTCGAGACGCTTTAAGGAGGACAGAAATTCCATCGATCATTTTGAGCAAAACCGTTAATATTGGCCGTAACCACACCAAAAACATTAGCAAAAAACTTCGATCAAGGAAAAATTGTCATTTTCTGCTGTACAAAACAGGCCAAAACCAACTCTTTGTCATCTGTCAGATGTCGCTTGCACTCATGGCACTTAAACACTGCCTGTGATGCGTTTAGGGCCACAAAAAAAGTCGAACAACTCCAACAATATGACTCCCCAATAAGATGTGTGATTATTCTTCTGTCATTCATCAAATGTTAAATCATGGACATTATTCATGAAATGCGGTTACTAATTACTAATAATGAGCACCTGACAAAGGTCAATTATGTTATCATGATGTGTTCAATGGGGTCTGGTAAAATGTGTTATTAGTGGAATATTTGAATAGCCTAAAAACAAAAAAGGTAAATATTCAAAGATTTGTTGTTTGTTTTCCTAGCAATATAATATAAAATACCACATAATAGCTGACAACAGCAAAGTAAAGAAGACACACTATCATACACAAATACACTATCATATCATAACATTACCTGTGACTGTTGCAGGTGGAGAAGAGTGTTTAGCAAACTAAACTAGATCAGAACTATTTCAGATCCACAACAAGCCAAGAGGCTAAATAGCCTTGCTAGACTTACAATTTAAAGTCAGCTAAGCCGACAATTGGACTTCAAAGACCTTATCAGCAAATTTGCTAACAAAAGTTAAGTTAAGTTAAAGTAAAAGTATCAATGATTGTCACACACACACTAGGTGTGGTGAAATTTGTCCTCTGCATTTGACCCGTCCCCTTGTTCACCCCCTGGGAGGTGAGGGGAGCAGTGAGCAGCAGCAGCGGCTACGCCCGGGAATCATTTTTAGTGATTTAACCCCCAATTCCAACCCTTGATGCTGAGTGCCAAGCAGGGAGGTAATGGCTCCCATTTTTATAGTCTTTGGTATGACTCGGCCGGGGTTTGAACTCACGACCTACCCATCTCAGGGCGGACACTCTTAACCACTAGGCCACTGAGTAGGCCGGTGCCGGGCTTTCTGCTGAGACTTACAGTGAACAAACAAGCCAATTTAAACTTTAATTGAGATTAGATGATGCTTGATGTGGTTTTTGATATATATTGTGTGCTCATCTGCTCCTTACTTGCACATGTAAGTTAAATGCTACATATTTACTTGTGGACTATCTTGAGCCAGAACACTTAGTTTTTTTTGCATATTAATGCTTGATTGTTGAGTACAATAAAATACCCACTGCCTACTGAGTGGTTAATTGAAAATGTATTTGCAATCAAAGGTGTAATAAGATGTTTTAAATCAATTACCGTATTTTTCGGAGTATAAGTCGCACCGGAGTATAAGTCGCACCTGCCGAAAATGTACAATAAAGAAGGAAAAAAACATATTTAAGTCGCACTGGAGTATAAGTCGCATTTTTTGCGGAAATTTATTTTATAAAACCAACACCAAGAATAGACATTTGAAAGGCAATTTAAAATAAATAAAGAATAGTGAACAACAGGCTGAATAAGTGTACGTTATATGACGCATAAATAACCAACTGAGAACGTGCCTGGTATGTTAACGTAACATATTATGTAAGAGTCATTCAAATAACTATAACATATAGAACATGCTATGCGTTTACCAAACAATCTGTCACTCCTAATCGCTAAATCCCATGAAATCTTATACATCTAGTCTCTTACGTGAATGAGCTAAATAATATTATTTGATATTTTACGGTAATGTGTTAATAATTTCACACATAAGTCGCTCCTGAGTATAAGTCGCACCCCCGGCCAAACTATGAAAAAAACTGCAACTTATAGTCCGAAAAATACGGTAAATGAAAAAAAGACAACCAATAAAACATCATTTGCATTATAATACTCTGAATTGTTAAGTCGTTAATTGTAAAAAATGAAACAAATTGGTTATATTACACCAGGCACCATCAAGAACACTGAAAAACAACAAATTTAAATGTGGTAACGAATGGGGCAAAAGGGCCCAGAATTCCTAGCAACGGGCCAGTGTAGACCACAAGGAATCATCAAAGGAATCCGCTTTGTAATACGGTGCGCCTTTTGTATGAAAATAAACCTGAACAGACCCGCGCATTGCCAGTGCACCTTATAATCTGGTGCGCCTTGTGGGCCGAAAAATACACTAGTCTGGGTGCAGCTTTGAAAGCAGTATAGATTTGCTATGCATTGAAAATAATAATGTCCATGTTATGCCAAAAATTTTAATATTTGTAATTTTAAATTTTCTTGCACAGTGATAAAAGCAAAAAAATATATATTGTAGATCATTTCTAATAATTTGTCAAATAATTGTGCAGTAGAGGACAACATCTCAAAGGTTTTAGACTTCATAACACCCTCCATGCAAAATCACAAAACAAAATAAAAAGAGACAAGGAAAAATTACAACAAACGAAGATACAACAACAAGGACAAAGATCGATACAATTACAAATTAAATTAATTTAAACTAGACATGAGTGGTATTTGTCTGGACAGAACATGCCCTACTAAACCAGAGCTATACATTTTGTAGCCTGCCTTCTGCCCGAATGCAGCTGAGATAGGCTCCAGCACCCCCCCAAGTGTGTGAATGTTGTCTGTCTATCTGTGTTGGCCCTGCGATGAGGTGGCGACTTGTCCAGGGTGTACACCGCCTTCTGCCTGAATGTAGATGGGATAGGCCACCCTCGCAACCCAGAGAGGGTCAAGCGGTAGAAAATGGATGGATGGATGGATGTATCATGGCAGAACAATGTCATGTGTTTATTTTTTTTTAAATAGACAACTACAAAACAGGAGATGCGTGAGTCTAAAAATGCAAATTATGATTAGAACTTTAAATTATTTTTAGAACTTTAAATTATTATTTTTTTCTGTTGATTCTTAATTTTGTTGTATTTTGTATTTTTTTTTTTTATGTTGTTAAATGTTAGTGTATCAAATTTGATTAAAAGACTGAAAGAGTGAGATATTCACGAATTAATCAATTGACTGGCTGATTGCCATGAACGATAGGTTTGTTTTTATTTGAAGCGTGACAGTGATGAAACATTTACATCTCAACCAAGGCAGAAAGAGTGGCAGCTTTGCACAGAGTGGGTGTGGGTCTCCTCTCTGCTCTGACGACAATGGAATGGACTTGAAAGTACAATGAATAGTGTTTTCAGTACAAGCTGTCTAAGAGCAGACGTTCAGTAGACAGGGGACCGCCCGTGACGAAAGGCTCACGGCAGCACTGCTTGTACGTTGAGGATGTTGGAGTGATAGGCGCTTTTTAATGTCTCCAAACATCCCAAAAAAGTTGCTAGATTTGTCGCTTTTGAGGAAGAACATTTTTTATGAGGAGTTGGAAAGATTCTCGATTTAGCGAGAAAGTTGCCAAGTTGACAACACTGCGCTCAAGTGTGTGTTTGAAAAACAAAGACGCAAAGACCCGCCTTACCTTGCTTCTAATTGGTTTACATTGCGTGGCACTCTCGTACTACATCATCACAGAAGTCTCGCAAGATCAGAGCGGGCATATTTTTGTATCGGATCGACAATCAACCGATTCATGACTTTCCAATCAGACCGATCCATATTACATATAGATCGATCCAGAGGCTCGCTATACTGTATTCATAATCTCTAAAGTTAAAATCAGGTATCGGTTTGTATCGATTAATTTTTACACCCCTAATATGTATGTATGTATTTATATATGTATATACTGTATATAAATGTACGTATAGTACAGGCCAAAAGTTTGGACACAACTTTTCATTTCAATTTCAATGTGTTTTCTTAATTATCATGACTATTTACATTGTAGATTGTCACTGAAGGCATCAAAACTATGACACCTGTGAAGTGAAAACCATTACAGGTGACTACCTCTTGAAGCTCATCGAGAGAATGCGAAGAGTGTGCAAAGCAATAATCAGAGCAAAGGGTGGCTATTTTGAAGAAACAAGAATATAAAACATGTTTTCAGTTATTTCACCTTTTTTTGTGAAGTACATAACTCCACATGTGTTCATTCATAGTTTTGAGGCCTTCAGTGACAATCTACAATGTAAATAGTCATGAAAATAAAGAAAACGCATTGAATGAGAAAGTGTGTTCAAACTTTTGGCCTGTACTGTATATGCAGTATATGTATTTTTTTGTCCCCACATTTTCCCCCTCTTTCTTCTTTTTTTATTCTTCTTCTTTCCATCCCCTCCTACTTCATCCAGCGGCACCACACACCAAATATATACAAACATTTAATAAAGCCTTCGTTGTGTTTGCTCCATGCAAATTGTCACGTAAGTTTATGAGTTCCCTGTCTTTTGCCTGTGCTAAGTTTAGCCTTAGCTTCCCGTGCGTTTCGGCACGCTTTTCTTTTGCTTGTTTTCTGTTTTTAGTTGAGAAATAAATCACTTCCTACCTTTACGCTGTCGTCCGGAGCCGTTCTTGCGTTGGAAGAACAACCCCGCAGCAAGCTGCGACCCCCATGTGACAGAACGAAGGCAGCATACGTTCTTCCGCAGACCGGCCACGACGAGGAGATGGAGACGCGCCAGCGAGGACGGAAGCCAGCCAAAAAGACTTTGTTCCGCCGCCAAAATGCGTCGCTCCCCCAAACTCCTCCTCCGGACCGCAACATTCCTCAAACAGACCAGTATTCCTCGCCTCCGAACTTTGGTAATCCAATTCAACATTTTGCCAAACAATTTTTAGATTGGGCTGCAAGCCAAATAAACTCCAACAACATCACTCCATCCACTTTGGATGACGTCACTCCGCCCACTTCTGTGTACGTCACTAAACCGGTGCGCGGAGATGACATCACTCTGCCGGCGTCTTCAGAGGAAGTCACGGATCAGGAATTTTTTTTTTTGCCTTCTGTCAGCCGCTATCAGCCACCTCCTAAAGACTTAATTCCTAAAATAACATACCATCAGGACATTTTTTCTAATGCTAGATTTAGTCAACTTCAATCACCTCCGCCCCCAGTCACTCTGACTCCGCCCCTAAGGACTCTAGCCCCGCCCACGTCAAGGACTTTTTCCCTCTGTCCTCCCACACAATATCAGGTGGGAGAGGAAAAAAGATTTTCTGGACAATTTAAAGGGGATAATTCTACCCCCCTCCTTACCTCCCGCCACCCACGCTTAAAGACTGTTCCGGAGCGCGTCTGGTATCCGCCCCTTGAGGGGGGGGCTGGGGCCGGGAGCTTTGCTGGTGGGGCTGCTCAGCTGCGCCCAGCCAGGCAGCAACCTCCATCCCGGCCGCCACCACCAGTTTTTCGACTTGCCAAGCCGCAACCTCCAGCTCGTCCTCCACCACCAATCCGTCGGCATGTCAAGCCGCAACCCCCAGCTAGACCGCCTCCGCCATGCTCATGGCTAACCTCAGCCCGGGTGGGCTTGCAGACGCCACCATCATCTCCGGTGGGCTTGCAGACGCCACCATCATCTCCGGTGGGCTTGCAGACGCCACCATCTCCAGTTCCTGTTCCTCGGCTAGCACCTGCTCCAGTTCCTGCTCCTCGGCTAGCACCTGCTCCAGTTCCTGCACCTGCTCCAGTTCCTGCAACTCGGCTAGCACCTGCTCCAGTTCCTGCTCCTCGGCTAGCACCTGCTCCAGTTCCTGCTCCTCGGCTAGCACCTGCTCCAGTTCCTGCTCCTCGGCTAGCACCTGCTCCAGTTCCTGCACCCCGGCTAGCACCTGCTCCAGTTCCTGCACCCCGGCTAGCACCTGCTCCAGTTCCTGCACCTGCTCCAGTTCCTGCTCCTCGGCTAGCACCTGCTCCAGTTCCTGCTCCTCGGCTAGCACCTGCTCCAGTTCCTGCAACCCGGCTAGCACCTGCTCCAGTTCCTGCTCCTCGGCTAGCACCTGCTCCAGTTCCTGCACCCCGGCTAGCACCTGCTCCTGTGCCCGCACCACGCCAAGCTTCGCCGCCCGCACCACGCTAAGCTTCGCCGCCCGTGCCCGCACCACTCCAAGCTTCGCCGCCCGTGCCCGCACCACTCCAAGCTTCGCCGCCCGTGCCCGCACCACGCCAAGCTTCGCCGCCAGCACCTGCGTCCACGCCTGATTCGTCTGCTGCTGCGTCCACGCCTGACTCGTCTGCTGCTGCGTCCAAGCCTGCCATGACGGCGCCGACGCGCCCATCTCCCCGTCGACCACGGGTGTGGCCGCTCCCTGGTCGTCCGCCTCGCCAAGTGCGCCCACCTCCCAGTCGGCCACGAATGTGGCCGCTCCCTGGTCGTCCGCCTCGCCAAGTGCGCCCACCTCCCAGTCGGCCACCAATGTGGCCATTCCCTGGGCGCCCGCCTCGCCTGCTGCAGCGGCGCTCCACTCGCCTCCGCCACTTGACTTTGCCTCGGTGGATTCGGGGACACTTGGCCTGGCGACCCACCACCAAGTCCTCCCTCCGCCCTCCCGTGACTTTTGACCCTGCTTGTTTTTTTTGTGTGTGTGTTTTCTATATGGACATCTAGAATCTGTCCTTGAGGAGGGGGTTCTGTCATGATCCGTGGTCCGGATCATGTTTTGTTTGGTTATGTTTGGTTAGTTTTGGACTCCTTTTGTTGTTACTCGTGCACCTGTGAGTTTGTTTCGTCACCATGGTTACTTGATTTTCACCTGCCTTGCACGCGCACCTGTTGCTCATCAGAGACTCTATTTAAGCCTACCTTTGTTTGTCACTCATTCTGCCTTCGTTGTGTTTGCTCCATGCAAATTGTCACGTAAGTTTATGAGTTCCCTGTCTTTTGCCTGTGCTAAGTTTAGCCTTAGCTTCCCGTGCGTTTCGGCACACTTTTCTTTTGCTTGTTTTCTGTTTTTAGTTGAGAAATAAATCACTTCCTACCTTTACGCTGTCGTCCGGAGCCGTTCTTGCGTTGGAAGAACAACCCCGCAGCAAGCTGCGACCCCCATGTGACACAATACAATTAAGGCCACAAGAGAAGTATCCCACACTTCTCTTTTGTAAAGTAAATATGTACTTCTGATATGGGCATCTACATCAACAATATGATTTGCCTTGAGTGGCAGGACAGGACAGATTAAAAAAAAAAAAGTTGTGTTTTTTTTGTTTTTTTTTAAATTTGGGACTTCTGGCATACCAGATTGTAGACACTGGCGGGCCAAATTTGGGGTCCCCTGCTCTAAATGAACCACAGCTTCCCAATGCTGGAAACAGTCATGTAGCCTCAGACCACTGTGCTACCACCACAATGCTTGACTTGTTGGCAAGACGCATTTAATTTATCTTGGTACTGACTTGTGTTGCCAGGTTTTGACAATAATGGCTGAGTGTCGAGTCATTTCCAGTCAATAGGACATCTAAACTATACAAACTGTACACTGACTACTCTGAAGTATATTTAAGTGTATTTCTGTCCCATTTCCCTTTCGAAAATGTATTTTATAAAAATTGCTTCTCAAATATAAAAGGTGTACTCACTTTTGTGAGAAGCTTTTCTGGCGAGTCTTGTGCCCCATTGGAATTCATGCACCCCTTCATCTGTGCATGTTTATGAATACAAGGAATGCAGGAATGTAATTGCGTTGAAGGAATACTTAACATGAGTACGATCTTTACACTAAATAATGCTATAGCTTGGTATTTTGTAATTTACTATACATGTTTTACACGACAAACTATTAAACAGGTTAATGTACGATATACTAGGTGATGGGTAATGTGAAGATGTCGCAATCAAGGGCCACAATGCATGTGTTAGTTTCCCAACAAAATAAAATGTAACCCAGTAAATCATAAATATAATTGTGTGAAACATACATATCAAATGACAAAATAGAAAAATATAGTGTTGTTTAGTGTAACAATTGTGAAAGTGTCATTCAAAGCGTAATTTCACTTCAGTATTTATTGGATTCATGTGCATGCACAGATGCAGAATTTCACGCCTCGGTAGAATGCAGGCAATATTTTAAAAACAATCACATAAGGACATTTTGTTTGACGTTGTAATTTAGTAGTCATGCTACGGATTTACTTCAAGAGAAAACTAAGGGAGCACACAATAGCCACTCTTTTCACATCCTAAACCCAGGAGAATGAGGGGAAAGTCACAGGCAGGCTTGCATGTTGTTTTGCACTCCTTTATTTCAAGAGGCTTTAAATTCTTAATTGTCTCTTTAATAAAGCAAGCGGTGCTAGGCAATTGGGATTCCTCTTCCATTTGAGATGCATCAATAATAATGGGCGGGTAGAAAGCACAGAAGATATTAATTTTTTATACAATTTCTCCATTATATTTAATACACAAGAGTGTCACAATGAAAGCAAGTTGGTGTGAGGAACTTTGTGAAAAACACTCTTCTTGACTTGACTGACTGAAATAAAAACTGATTTGAACACCTGTGGGTTTGCAAATATCAAGATCTCTGTTTAATTGGCGTGGCTCAGATGGTAGAGCAGCCATCAGAAACTAGGTTCCCGTTTCGAATCCAGCTTCCGCCATCGGAGTCATGGCGGATGTGTCCTTGGACGAGACATTTCCTCCACCTTGCACCCAGTGCCACCCACGCTGGATCAAATAGAGATAACGGGTTTCGCTATGTAATGCGCTTTGTTTGAGTCTCAAGAAAAAAAGCGTTATTTAAATATTATACACTTCACTTGACCTAAATCAGTTTTTTGGTGTGTGTGTTTATTGGGAAAAACAGAGATGAATAACTAAAGAATGCACCGCTATATTGCATGTTGCTGAAGCAAATCATACGGCCATGTGTCCAAAGGCCTCAGAGAAACAATGATTATGTGGGTAACACTTTCGTATGGGGAACATATTCACCATTAATTAGTTGCTTATTAACATAATATGTTCCCCATACTAAAGTGTTACAGACTTAATTTAGAGTTATTTGGACACTAGGAGAACATATAAGGGTTAGGGTTAGGGTTACTAATAAGCAATAATTCTGAGGTTATTGAGGGAAGACTCTTAGTTAATGGCTTGCTGTTTGTATAATAAGGCCATGCAGAATAAGGCATTAATAAGTACTTAATAATGACTAATTAAGAGCCAATATGTTACTAATTTGCATGTTAATAAGCAACTAATTAATGGTGAATATGTTCCCCATACTAAAGTGTTACCATTATGTGATTTTAAGGAACGTCCTTTGTTGTGTGGCACGCAGGTCTATTGCTCAATTGATGTGATAATTCTCAGGCCTTTTCTCTATTCTAGCATTCAAAAGGGAGTCTGATTGTGGCTAATCTTGAATTTTTGTCCTTAAAAATGTAAAAAAGCATCATGTGGCATATTTGTCATTTGTGGCTTTGATTTGTCTGTTACTTGTTTATTCATGCTTATCACCTTCTTTACTTCTCTCCCTCACTACGTCATTCCCATCTTTGTTGACGTTCCCACTCTGTAGCAATGTACTGCAGCACCCCCGACTCTCCACAGCACGGTTTTGTTGTCAGCCAGACTGGGGGCCATGTCAACAGCACGGTGCGCTGGGCCTGTGACAGGGGGTACAAACTGATAGGAAAGGGCACAGCTGTATGCAAGAAGACTACCTTTGGATACTACACCTGGGATGCACCAGTTCCTGCCTGTCAAGGTGAGTTCTTAAACCCATGCAGATGTTTTGTTTTCCCCCCAAACATAATCCTCAACCCTTGTACTCCTACACAACAGGTTAAAATCAGAATATGTTCTGATAAGCCAATGTTGCTGAAAATGACACACATCTATCTACCCATTTTCTGTCACTAGCCACCTCTTCAAATTACTTTGACTCACTAGTCATTAGCATGCAAAGTCCACTCACCTAATTGGGTCCTTTTATGCGCACACATGAATGTCCACATTTACCTGTAGCTGATTTGCATGCTCTAATACAGACACACATTTACATTGCAGCAAACAGCAGTAGATGGGAAACACCATCAACTGCATTTGATGCATAACATGGAACATGCTTAGGGATGGATACCTTTAACATTGGAATCGATACGGTAGTCATTTTTGTTACTTTTCTGTGTGTTCATATTTGTTAAAAAATGTTAATTGTAATTTTTGATTTTTTTTTCCACACTACCGTATTTTCCGCACTACAAGGCACACCGGATTATAAGGTGCACCTCCAATGAATGGCCTATTTTAAAACGTTGTTCATATATAAGGCGCACCGCATTATAAGGCACATATAATAGACGCTACAGTAGAGGCTGGGGTTATGTTATGCAATATTGCTCCATATATAAGGCGCACCGGACTATAAGGCGCACTGTCAGCTTTTGAGAAAATTGGAGGTTTTTAGGTGCGCCTTATAGTGCGGAAAATAGGGTAAGTTATCTTGTTTTTTGTACACGTATGTGTCTAATTGACAAGCCCTGTTCTGTACTGTATAATGAAGTAGACTTTTGATGCAGTTTCAATTCCAAGATATTGACAGTAGTGAAGTGTGTTGCCTTAGCCAGGAAGTTGTCTTTGCCATGAAGTTGAATGTGCCAGTCTTTACTTTTGCTGATCCCTCCAAAGTGTTTGAATTGCAAGGATTGTATTGATTACACACCGGCTGTTGATTTAATTGGGGCGGCATGGCTCGGTTGGTAGAGCGGCCGTGCCAGCAACTTGAGGGTTCCAAGCTCGACTCCCGCTTATGTCGTCCGAGCCAGTGTCATTGTGTCCTTGGGCAAGACACTTTACCCACGTGCTCCAAATAAAGCGCTTGGCAGCTCTAGAGAAAAACTGCTATATAAATATAATTCACTTCACTTCACTAATGTGCATCTTAGTTTTAGTTTTTAGTACCAGATTTAGAGGAGTTAAAATTGCCATGTAAAATTGCCAATGCTAATTGTTAGCATATGTATGGAAAATCCAATTTAAATTGGCGTAGAGCTTGCATAATAAAACAAAAAACTGGACTCTTACTGTAATTTTGAGCGCTTTTTTGCTTTGTTGGCATGGAAACTTGTAGCATTACCTAAATGCCTCTGGCTGAGTCCACGCTGAGTGCCTGACTGCTTGTTTAAAGTGATTGAGCTGGTGCAAGTACAACTAGACCTGACGCCATGTGCAACAAAGGTAGCACCATTTCATTTCACGTGAATTGGTCCCAACAGAATTCGGTGCCCATCTCAAATGCAACTTAACATACCTGTAAATAGAGCTTCACATCTACAGATAAAACATATATATAATAAACAATAGATTTATGTTAAAAAAAACAATGAAAACATGAACAATGTTACGCAGGCGCAAAGGGCTATATTCAATGCCTACTTGTTGAGACTGAGTTTTAAGTCAGTCCACAGCTGTGGATGGATGACTAAAGCTAAGATCCAGTCTGTTGAGCATCTATGTGTTGCATTTTAAAGTGGGGGAAAAACACTTCACACCTGGGATTTATTCCAACAGTCTGATAATTGCATGCAGCTTGTCCAAAACACATCAACTACAAATGAGGCTGATATATTCATACCAATATCGTCCTTCTGCTTTCTGCTTGATTGCAATGATTCTATTATATTGGGATTTTTTTTCTTCATATTTGCAATCTATATGTGCAGTGTTATAGATTTATGAATTGCTGACCCAAAAATGTTTCAGGTGTATTGACAATTATTTTGAACAAACTTGTTCATGCCTGTGATCGGTACGTGTTCAATTGTGAGTAAGCCGGAGTCAAATAGATGTTGATTGATTCTCTCTAGGTTTGTGAAGGGCAATGTAATGGCTGCAGGCCATGTTGGCAGATATGTACCTTTTGATGCCTTTCAGTATGCAGCTACAACTGCTGCTCCATTTTATTATCTGCTTGTTTGCATAACTGTTCATTCAGTGCGGCGCAGCAGATGTCAGTTCCCCGCACTCTTCACTCTTTCCCTCCCGCTTTGACTTGGCACTCACGATAGATACTTTGAAACTTGAGGTTGAAGTCACTGAAACCCAGATACAGTCTAGGTCAGGGAAAGGAGAAACATATCTGTGCAGGTGCTTTGTTATTATTATATCAGTGTGCAGCGTATTTTTTGAAGTATTATTTACCACACTAATATCACTTCTTCATTCCCGCACGTCCTAAATAAAACCCAAAATGGTGCTCGCAAAATGGTGATGAGTATTGATTAATCACATTGTGCATGCTAAATAAATGTTTGCATCGTCTCCTCCCAGTATTGTGGGCGTTTTGATGATCAGCATATATTTTCCATATTAATTAAGACAGAGACACAAAACGGATTGCACGCCTTAGTCTGCTCACTGAACAGACGCAATCCACTTTGCACTCATTTACTTCGTGTGTGCTATCAGGTTTGCACATGTTTTAGTACTTGCAAACCTTGAGTAAATCAGGCCCTTGGTATACTGTACTTAACTATGTCATGTATAAAGTACAGTATGTCCAATATTTCATTGGTACTTCAAATTATACATTTGCCTTTTCTGTCAATCTTGTTGTTTTGTAAACACAGTTACTGTAAGGTCCACTCATATTTAGACAGTGACAGATTTGCATGTTTTTGTCTTTACAGTACACACCATTCACAATGAATAAGAAATAAATCAATCATAAATAAATCAGATTGAAGTTTGGACTTTCGAACTTTAATTTAAGAGCAGTGACAAAATATTGTAAATGTACTAAAGGAATCAAAACTACATGTACAGTATAGACTTAGACTTAGACTTCATTTTTACTATCATTCAAGTTTGAACTTTACAGCACAGATAAGAACAAAATTTTGTTACATAAGCTCATGGTAGTGCAGGATAAAAAAAGCAATAAGGTGGATATATAAATAAATTAATATATACCGGTATATATATAAATAAATAAATAGATTACTGTACAGATAAATATATTGCACTTTTTCACATGCGTCCACGTTTATGGATGTATGTTATATTGTCTTTTTTATTCCAGCGAGTTAATCCATTTTGGGGGGAGTTGAGGGGATGATTTGATTATCATGCGTTCAAGAGTCTTACGGCTTGAGGGAAGAAGCTGTTACAGAACCTGGAGGTTCTGCTTCGGAGGCTGCGGAACCTCTTTCTAGAGTCCAGCAGTGAAAACAGTCCTTGGTGGGGGTGGGAGGAGTCTTTGCAGATTTTCTGAGCCCTGGTCAGGCAGCGGCTTTTTGCGATCTCCTGGATAGGAGGAAGAGGAGTCCTGATGATCTTTTCCGCCGTCCTCACCACTCTCTGGAGAGACTTCCAGTCTCTATAGCATAGTATAGCATAGTATAGCACTTAGTGTCCACAAACACACTGATAATATAACCACTTTTTTAAACACCTGGATGACAATCATTAACAGTGAATGAAGCCCATTGACATAGTTACAATTTGAGTGTTGAACAAGATTAATATGTTTACTATGAGGTCAATTGAATTGCTAAAAAAAAAACGGATGTTATCTACATACGGTGGCAGTAGCTGTAAGTATTAAATGGTAAATTACATATTTTTGTCAAAGCTCTTAATTAAAGCTGAAACTGAACACTTCAATCACATTTTTTGTGTTTATTTTTTATTGTATTTACAATCTATTCCTATTAACCTATTTTATCTATAACCTACTTCATATCCCATTTTATTTAAATTATAATATACATACTATTGTTCCTTTTTTACTCATTGGGCTAGATTTCAGATCTCGAATACTAAATGTGCCATCTTATGCCGTTTTCTTTATTGATTTTTGTTTAAAATCCATTGTGGTTGTTTAACAATGTCTGTACTGTAAAGGCAAAATCATTAAAAAACTGTCACTGTTCAAATACTTCTGATTTACAACAATAACATTAATAGCAACGGGTGTAAAAGTTGTGGTTAAATTCAGAGTATTGCTCAAATGTTTGGATGTACTTACTTACTACTTTGAATGAGATGTTCTAAAATGTTTGGCTGGGAGGGTATATTATATGTATTTAAAATGTTTATTAAACACTATTGTCAAGTTGAAATCTAGTCATTATCAGAAAATATTTCCGAAAGTCATCTGGGATAGGCTCCAGCTTCCCAGTGGTCCTAGGGATAAAAAGTGGTAGAAAATTAATGGGTGGATCTGCTGTAAATGAATTTAGCTTTTGGTGAAAATATTAGAAATGTGCCTTCGTATTGTTTTTTGAGATCTGATAACTATCCATCCATCCATCCATTTTCTACCGCGTATTCCCTTCGGGGTCGCGGGGGGCGCTGGAGCCTATCTCAGCTACAATCGGACGGAAGGTGGGATACATAACTATGTGAAATGTAAATGTAATAATCAATAGCTTTGCATGCTTTGTGCAGAATATATATAATGGTTTTATTATTTGTTGGAAAATAAAATAATATGGCTCACAAAACGTGTTCACGCTTCAGGAAATTGGGTTTAATTTAGTAGAACAAATGTAAGCAAGGCCTACTAGAGTTAGTTCTTCAGGCAATCATCCTCAAATCTCTCCAGAACGTGTGTGTGTCTGTGCAATAAACGTCTGTCAACAAACGCCTTCTTGCTGCCTGCAGCTGTGTCATGCGGCGTGCCCATCGCGCCAGTCAACGGAGGTGTTCTTGCAGCTGATTATTCCGTCGGCACACGGGTGACCTACTTTTGCAACAGTGGCTACCGGCTCTCCTCCAAAGAGCTGACGACCACAGTCTGCCAGCCAGACGGCACCTGGAGCAACCACAACAAGATACCCCGATGCATCCGTAAGTATAAACAATGACGGTGAAGGGGGAAGGGATATACCAAGAAAGAATGGCAGTGATTTAAATGGGTTGCCTAGTTGTGGGATGGTCTGTTCTATAACTGGAGGAAAGTTTGAAAGCTTTGTTTACAGAATATTTACTTTTAACTATTTTAGGGTGACAAAGGGTAGAAAATTATTATTCTTTTTTCTGGATTTTTTTTTTCATTTACAGGTTCATGGCTTTTGCGGTATTTGATGACATACTGTTTATTTGTCAGTTCTTGTCAGAACAAGTGACTCCACCATCTTGAGAGGTCCACGTTTCCACCAAACAGTACAATTTTGTATGCCATAAAGGCGGCCCGGGGCTTTTTGTTGGCCTAAAAACAGTTTTGTTTGTGGCCTCATTTCGGTCTTTAATATTACTCAGCAAGCAGCCTGAGATTTTAAACCAAACTTAAGAGACAAACATTTTTGCAGCAAATTCCTAAAAACACAAAAGTGCTCCTAAATTCACTAAATACATCTTTTTAATAAAGTCAAATATGAAAACGGCAACAAGATTAGTATCCCACGCTTCTCTTTCGTAAAGCAGTTCTGCACAGCAGACTTGGGCTTCTACATCAAAAATATGGTTTCCCTGACTGGCTGCACAGGACAAAAAAAAGCTTTTAAACACATTCTTGCATTGGCATTTTAACCTTGTTGGCAAACATAGAACGCTGGAGTCCAAACTTGATTTACATACCTCAAAGCGTCACTTTAAGTCCTCTCCTTTTTGCAGTTACCATTTTTTCGTAATGTGATTAATCTAACTAAGGTGTTACTGTAGCTTGTTTACTTGAGATGCAGTCAGTACTGTAGTTATTTATCCAACTTAATTAGTTATACTAGTGGTGTTTGTCAAGGTTCCATTTTAGGGTCCTCTCGTTTTCATCGTTTGGGCTATTTAACTGGTGACCCGCGAGTTCAGTTCAAAAAACATTTTTGCAGCAGATTCTTAAAAACACAAGAGTGCCGTCAAAGAGATGATCTTTGACTTGCTTTTTTAACAAACACCAGAGCACTCCTGTAACTCTGACAAAAAAAAAGATGTAAATCAAATGTTTACTGTAGAGGACGCTGCTTCTCCAGAATATACAAAATAAGACTAATAGTGAAGGGACAAGTTTGTCCCCCTCGGTCCTTAGTTTTCTGGATATGTGGCCCCTAAAACTATTTAGTTGAATATCCCTGCACTAGGGGCTAGGGCTGACTGCAGCCTAGTAGTGAGTATTGTGTTTTTTAAGCTCTAGCTATGAAAATATTCAATTTATAAAGAATAATTCCTACTTCACGGATATTAATTTTCCACACACAGGCCCAGAACAAATTAACAGTGATAAACAAGGGTTTACTGTGATACTCTTGGCCACCAGAAGTAGGATGGATGTGGGACCCTGAGTGTGACCATAGAATACACGATCAACAAAACTGCAGTTCAAGTATGTTTATATTTAGATGTTTAGAAATATTGTATTATTAAAGAAATAAAAAAAATGACAACTGCAATGTTAAATAGTCATGTGTTTATATTTCAGATAATGTCCAAAGTTCATACGAAAAGGTAAAAACATAGATTTAATAGGTGTTGGATATATCCTACCGCAGTGAAGTCAATTCAATACTGCTATGCTGTTTCAGCAGTCATTGAAAATTAAACAAAAAACAATAATTGGGCAAAATCTATGAAAAAAAATTATTTAGACATCATGTTTCGGTAACCGGTAACAATATCAACTTAATTACCGTATTTTTCGGAGTATAAGTCGCACCGGAGTATAAGTCGCACCTGTCGAAAATGCATAATAAAGAAGGAAAAAAACATATATAAGTCGCACTGGAGCCCGGCCAAACTATGAAAAAACTGCGACTTATAGTCCGAAAAATACGGTAGTACGGTTTTAGAAATGAGGCCATGATAAAGAATGTTTTATGGCTGCTGTGTACTGACATCTTCAAACCAATCACACAAAACTTTAGATTTTTTTTTTCCAATAGTCAAATATATCTTTCCCGTAAAAAGTTATATTTGGCCTTAACTTCCACACACAACACACGCCAATACTCACTTCCTGACTCTCCTCCAATCACACGGCCTTTACAGACATGTAACTCTATGAACTTACCAAATATTCAAGCACACATAATGTTGCTGCAAACATAAAGAGAATCCATTACAACATATTGTCTTGTTTTGCTATTGATAATAATTGTGAACGGACTGCAATATACCCTGTCAATTTACATTTCTTTTGTAAAAATCAAACAAATGTATATGGCAACTTTTTTTGTAGATCACCTATTGCATACTCAAAATCAGGACTCTACTATGTAGAAAACTGAACCAAATGCTTCTGCTTGGTGAAAATGTGACTTTTGTGGCTGATGCCAACATGGGTTCGAGTTTGATAGTCACTAAAGCAGTGGTTCTTAACCTGGGTTCGATCGAACTCTAGGGGTTCGGTGAGTCGGCCTCAGGGGTTCGGTTGAGGTCGAAACACACCCGACTCATCGTGTAAATACAAACTTCTCCCTATCTTCTTCTCAAACAATGACAATAAAAACTATTCTGATATTCTGATATTCTATCGGCGTATTACGGATACGGCAACATCTGACTGGTTTGCAGGTGTGTAATTTGTTGTGAGTTTATACACTGTGTTGGTTTTGTTGTTTGAACAAGGTGATGTTCATGCACGGTTCATTGTATGCACCAGTAAACAAACATGGTAACACTTTAGTATGGGGAACATATTCACCATTAATTAGTTGCTTATTAACATGCAAATTAGTAACATATTGGCTCTTAACTAGTCATTATTAAGTACTTATTAACAGTGTTGGGTTAGTTACTGAAAACCAGTAACTAGTTACAGTTACTAGTTACTTTATTTCAAAAGTAACTCAGTTACTAACTCAGTTACTTACACCAAAAAGTAATGCGTTACTGTGAAAAGTAACTATTTAGTTACTTCTTTTTTTCTTCTTTTTTTTTTAAAGCTCCCATTAATGCCCTTTTTGCCTTCATTTCAGTACTGTTATTGCACTGGAGAATAATACAATCTGTTGATCAACTTGACATACATTTTTATTTTCCTTTTAACATAATTAATGAAAAACAGTGCAACATAAAAAGGCATTCCTCCTTTCTTTAAACTTGGACCAATGACCATGAATAAAAAACAAGTTAAAGTGCAACACAAGAAGGCACATCATCTTCCTTGAAACATAAAGCCTGACATCTGGAGTGATGCTGCTGTCTTCCACACTTGGAGCCATGGATTGTAGAATACTTGTTTTCAGTGGCAGGATCATTGACACAGATGGTGAAGTTTCAGTGCTCAGTAGAGATGGAACACTTTTGAGGGGTTTAAGCACCCAGAGGACCTCACCTGCCACTCTCACATCATCATCAGACAGGGTGACATTTGTCTTCAGGGTGTTGTGGGTCAATGCAGAGTATATAGCTGCCTGCTGCTCCAACATATCATAAGTGGAGTTCCACCTCGTTGGGACATCATGTATGAGCAGGCAGCTTTAGCATTTCTTGCTTTGTCTTAAGCACATGAGCAGCTGTTGTGCTTGGGTGGAAGTAAGAAACCTTCCTGATCCTCCCAAAGAGGCGCTCCATCCTATTGACTGAGATTCCCTTCTGTGATGCCAAATTCACTACATGTGCAAAGCACCTATCTGTGGTCCCAGTCCTGCCTCATTCTCTGTAATTATTTGATTTTTGGCATTATCACGTGTGACTGGGATATCTTTATCTTCCAGTCCTCCACTGCTTGTGTCAGTACCTGCGCAAGGTGACTCTCGTAGAGGAGGCGTGTCTTCTCATCTCCCAGTCTGCTGTGATGAAGTGAGCGCTTATAGTTCCGCTGGACGTCCACCCGTCTGTCATGAGCGCAACAGATGATGCTCGGGATAGTTCATCCACAACTTTTTTCTTCTCCTGCTCATAAAGATCTGGCACAATCTTATTGCTGAAGTGGGTGCGCGGCGGGATGTCGTAACGTGGTTCAAGCACGTTCAGCATGTGTTTAAAACCCTCGTTTTGCACAACCGAGTCTGCACTTATAAACACACCGATTCAATGGCGGGGGCGTTCAAGCTCCTCCGTTACTCCGCTCGCCATGACCACGCTGTGTGTGGACTGAACGTGCCAACAACTTTTTTTCCCCACACCCACACCCACACCCACACACACATAGACCGCGCCTCTTTTCTTCTCTCCGGCTTGTGACAGAGGAAGATTCAGAAGAACGACACCGCAGCGCTTCTGTTTCTAGCCGATACTACATCAAAAGTAACGTAAAATAACGCAGTAACGCATCATGTAGTAACGGTAACTAAATTACTGAATTAAAAAAAATAACGCGTTAGATTACTAGTTACCGCCGAAAATAACGGCGTTACAGTAACGCGTTACTTTGTAACGCGTTAGTCCCAACACTGCTTATTAATGCCTTTTTCGGCATGGCCTTTTTACAACCCTAACCCTCTAACCCTGACCCTAACCCTAACCAAATAACTCTAAATTAAGTCTTTATTACTTAGAATATGTTCCCCTAGTGTCCAAATAACTCTAAATTAAGTCTTTGTTATTTAGAATATGTTCCCCATACTAAAGTGTTACCAAAAGCATACAACTTTGTCTTGAATTAGAAAAAAAAACATTTTATTTTTCACTAAAGAAGGGTTCGGTGAATGCGCATATGAAACTGGTGGGGTTCGGTACCTCCAACAAGGTTAAGAACCACTGCACTAAAGGGTGATTGACAGCATTGTTTCCGGTTTTAGAGTGTTCATGCCAACTAATAAACAACTTTGTTTGTGGGAGCGGATTTAAATAACTCCAGGAAAATTGCAATTAACATTCGAACAAATGAATAGGTCTCTTCTATAAAGTCGCCTTGTATTGTTTGCATGTACACTACACACTGTGGTTTGTAAATATGTCAGTTTTTTCTGGTGAGTGTAAAAGAAATGACAGAGGGAAACAGTAGCAGATGTCAGTGCTTTTAAATAATGTAAAATTGTCTCTTTTGTTTTCTTTTGGCTTAGTTATGACATGCCCCAGTCTCAGCTCCTTCTCTCTGGACCATGGGAAATGGAAGCTAGTCAATGGGTCTACCTATGAGTATGGAACCAAAATCATTTTTACCTGCAACCCAGGATACTTCCGTGTTGGTCCTGCTCACATCCAGTGCTTGGCCAATGGGGCTTGGAGTTGGAGAAACGAAAGGCCTCGATGCAGAAGTAAGTGGAAAAGTTGTATTGTGCTTATACAGGAATTAAAGTTACAACTAAGTTAAAATAATTCATAGCAATAATTCAAAATGATGAATAGTCCTAAGGAAAATACAACATTCATGAGTAGAAGCATGCAAATACAGATCCCCCTTATTGCACGCATGAGTTCATTCAATGGATTTTAATTTGAATGATTTGTAGATTAATGTTCACCTATTCTATTGCATTGACATAATGCATCATAATCCTGAGAAGATGAATGTGTTATTCTTGATTGGCAAGTCAATTATTCACTTTTTGTATCTGTGCAACATCCTAGCTGACATGTATTGTTTACCATGGATATAAGAAACAGGCTATTTATTTTACTATCAACTATGACTGTGCTAATAGAAAAATCTGAAGCTGGGATGACATGAAATAACAGTACAAGGATAACGTCAAATTATTTTGCATGGATTGCAATAGTATTCGTATTTAGGCACATTCGCAGAATTATACACCAATGTTTAATCAAAATTTTTCATGCCATAGTTAAAGTTGTGTAAAGTTTATTGATTTCCTCTGAATGCCATCTTAGAATTATATTAGACCTTTTCTCAGCACTGTTCTACTGCACTGCAGTATCACTTCCTTGTGTCTATCTCATGGGTTCTCAATCATTTTGGGATCACAGACCCACAATTTTCCAAGTACCCCCTTATAATCCTCATGTCCAATCAAAAATGATTCCAACCTAATACAGTAGTACCTCAATTTACGAACTTAATTGGTTAAGTGACGCAACTCTTAACTCACATCACTTGTATCTCAAATCAATGTTTCCTACTGAAATTAATTGAAATCAATTAAATTGGTGCTTGCCCCTCCCCCAAATAACACCATTTTAACATGTAATATGCCTTTTAAAAAGAGAAGCAAAACTTTTAGATAATAAATACTGAATGAAAAACAATACGCTAGAATGTCGTACAAACAACTACAGTAGTGTTATGAAGTAATGTAATATTAATGTACATCATTTACCTTGGAGAGCGGACTTCTACAGCAGTGTTTTTCAACCGTTTTTGAGCTGAGGCACATTTTTTGCGTTGAAAAAATGTGGAGGCACACCACCAGCAGAAATCAATAAAAAACGAAACTCAGTTGACAGTAAAAAGTCGTTGTCACAATTGTTGGATATGACTTTAAACCATAACCAAGCATGCATCAATATAGCTCTTGTCTCAAAGTAGGTGTACTGTCACCAACTGTCACATCACGCCCTGACTTATTTTGAGTTTTTTTGCTGTTTTCCTGTGTGTAGTGTTTTAGTTCTTGTCTTGCACTCCTATTTTGGTGGCTTTTTCTCTTTTTTGGTATCTTCCTGTAGCAGTTTCATGTCTTCCTTTCCAATCAAGAATATTTCAGTTGTTTTTATCCTTCTTTGTGGGGACATTTTTGATTGTCATGTCATAATCGGATGTACTTTGTGGACGCCGTCTTTGCTCCACAGTAAGTCTTTGCTGTTGTCCAGCATTCTGTTTTTGTTTACTTTGTAGCCAGTTCAGTTTTAGTTTCATTCTGCATAGCCTTCCCTAAGCTTCAATGCCTTCTCTTAGGGGCCCTCACCTTTTGTTTATTTTTGGTTAAGCATTAGACACAATTTTACCTTCACACTGCCTCCCGCTGTTTCCGACATCTACAAAGCAATTAGCTACCGGCTGCCACCTACTGATATGGAAGAGTATTACACGGTTACTCTGCCGAGCTCTAGACAGCACCGACACTCAACAACAACACATCATTTGCAGACTATAATTACTGTTTTGCAAAAAATATTTTTCACCCAAATAGGTGAAATTAGATAATCTCCCACGGCACACCAGACTGTATCTCACGGCACACTAGTGTGCCACGGCACAGTGGTTGAAAAACACTGTTCTACAGTACTTCTCCGTCAAACACACCATCAGCAGCTTCTCCACATTTTCACAAATAAATGTCCGCTGTTTCGATATTTTTTTAACATTCTTAGTTGGCATTAGACTCACTCTACTTGAGTATGGTGCAGAATAGCAATTTTGAATTGCTTCGCCAAGTTGGCAACACGCGCTATGACGTTTTTGATCATTTAGTTTTTTTAATTCAATGAATGTCATCACTTCTAAAGCACTGGCTTTCACTCACGTTCTTCCTTCCCATGCTTGTAAACATATCTCTAGCTATAAACTCAGATTAGAAAGTAAGACCAGATGTTTTTGGAGGATCTAATGGGATTTGTTTGCTACACCAACTAATGCTGGTGCTTGTAACTCAAATGTATGCTTGCAAATTAAAGCATAACAATTAGCCGAGAGACAGCTCTAATCTCAAAACAGTTGAGGTACCACTGTACAGTAGTTCAACATGTTTTAAAGAAATGACTTTCAACTAAACTAATTATTAAAATTTGTATTTATAATTAACACATTGTAGTTTTTTGGAATAAAGGCCTTTGTCTAGGTCTACTAGCCATGCATTTTCCTGTTTTTCTTTTAATTCTCTTCCTCTTCCATCTTTTCCCTCTCTGCCTCTTTGCAGTCGTTTCATGCGGCGATCTTCTCTCTCCACCTAATGGGAAGAAAATTGGAACTCAGACTACCTTTGGAGCATCAGCCATTTTCAGCTGTAACCTTGGATACGTTTTAACTGGATCCACGGTTAGAGAGTGTCTCCTGTCTGGACTTTGGAGTGGAACAGAGACTCAGTGCCTAGGTAAGCGGATGTTTTCGTAAACTGCAGAACCAAAGTCTCATCTTGGGTCAAAAACAGCCTGGGCTTTTTAGCTGAGCCAAAATGGGCAGAAACAGCTGGGGAAACATGGATGACCAGTCATCGGCTCTTTTGCCAAGTGCTAGTGGCTGGTGGCTATAAAGGATTTAGAAATATGTCTAAATATTGCTGTAGTCCTGGATAACATGTGGGGAATCAACATTGGCCACCTAACAAACACAAATCGAAGCCTTGTAAAAAAAATAAAAAAAAAGACACACCTGGCAAAAGATGGCCTTTTTTATCACTTTTTTAACTACTCTGAGAGGCTTGAAGATTGAGTTTAATTTCAGCATGTTGGTAAACATCTCAAAACTGGTACAGACTCAGGTGAGTTCATTAATTTAGTTTCTGGTGCAGCTGTCGACAGTGGACTTGCATCTTCTTAATTATTTAGTGTAACACACATTCATGTATCTAAAAGTGGATCTATGATGATTTCAATCTACATTTAAACCATTTTCTTTTGATCCAGATAATACTTTTTTGGAAATGTGTTTTGCTCCATAATCACTTTTACAACCCGTTTCGTGAGTCTGTCTTCAAAGACGTTCGTTTGTGGAGGCGTTCCCAGATTGCAAATGAAACCAGGCCCCACCATCTTCAATGTTTCAGAATGCATATTTTGAAACCGTACGCTGTTTAAATACATATCTTGAGGTTGTCGCCCCAATTTGTTTTCTAGACACGGTCGGAAAAAAACTTCATGAACATTATATAGATTCACTGGTACACCTGCACGATCGCCGATCGATTCAGAATCTGCATTAAAAAAATCAGCTTTTTTCAGCATTTATCTTACTGTGTTGCACGTCTGTATCATTATGCACATGCCACAATTACATGAAAATATTACTTTACCCTACTTTTTGGGGGTTTTCTCATAGCTGGAGCAGAGTGGGTGGAGCTCCTCCCTCTCTGGCTGAGAGCTTGACTTAAAATCTAAATAAGTATGTCCGACCCAATGATGTCACAACGTAGTCAGACTGTAAAGCCCTGCGAACAGAGGCATCCAAAACTGCATGCAAGCTCACGCCAAAACACATAAACCTTATGATTTAACACTTTGGCATTGATTAACACAAGTGTCCTACATCGTAACATTTTATAAGTAAGAAAATATAAATGCATCATCATCCTTTATTCCAAATGACATGTTTCGGCTCAGTGGCCTAGGCCTAGTGGTTAGAGTGTCCGCCCTGAGATCGGTAGGTCGTGAGTTCAAACCCCGGCCGAGTCATACCAAAGACTATAAAAAATGGGACCCATTACCTCCCTGCTTGGCACTCAGCATCAAGGGTTGGAATTGGGGGGTTAAATCACCAAAAATGATTTCCGGGCGCGGCCACTGCTGCTGCTCACTGCTCCTCTCACCTCCCAGGGGGTGATCAAGGGTGATGGGTCAAATGCAGAGAATAATTTCGCCACACCTAGTGTGTGTGTGACAATCATTGGTACTTTAACTTAACTTTAACACATGCGTTCTCCCAATACCTCCACAACATAATTTATCTCATTTGATATTCAATAATACAGCCGTTATTACCGTATATTCCAGGCTTTAGAGCGCATCAGTATTTTAGACGATCACATAAAATTTTAGAAGAAGTAAATATTTCTACATATATTAGTGGTCAATTGTATGGAATATGTACTTCACTGTGCAACCTACTAATAAAAGTCTCAATCAATCAATCAAAAACGTGTTAGCATATATATAGCTTGAATACATTACGATAGCGCGTACAAATATGCCTGAAAACATTATTACAGACATCACACATGGGACGGTTTAGTAAGTAGAAACAGTTGTAGTCATATTGTAAAATTTACAAAAGTTTCTTGGAGTTATGAATGAAGAAGGCTTTTGAGCAGACGTTATGGACGGTTGTATTTCTGGTTCAAAAGAAAAAACAGGAAATACAATGTCAACCTGCAGTGAGTAAACTTATCCAAAAGATGGCGCCATAGCACAAACAATAACACACCTTTTCAGTGTCTCAGTCGGTGTTATATGAAAATTATTTGTTGAACACAAAACATAATGGCCTTTAGCGAAGAAAATTCCATAAATTGGCCGCACCGTTTTATCAGCCGCAGGATACAAGGCGTGGGGGAAAAGTAGCTTCTTATAGTCCGGAAAATACGGTAAAGTGTGTGGTGTTTTTAACCTCCGTTAATTAGAACTCTTTCTTTCTGCAGTTGGCCATTGCGGCACTCCTGAGCAGTCTGTGAACGGGCAGGTAATAGGGGAGAATTTTGGGTATCGAGACACAGTGGTGTACCAGTGCAACTCTGGATTCAGGCTCATTGGCTCTTCAGTCCGGATCTGCCAGCAGGACCACAATTGGTCTGGACAACTCCCAGTTTGTATCTGTGAGTACTTTGTCTCTCTGGCAGTCCAGTGGCTACTTAATTGCTTGAGGGGTTACGTCTATTGTGTTGTTCTGTATTTGTGCCAATGTTAAGAGAACAATAAACAATGACTGTGCATGTGTGCGTGAGTGCGCGTACAAATGTGTGTGTGCATATTTGGGATGAAAAGAAAACCATTTCTAAAGTCAAACTGCTGATGGTTGCAGTTGTTTGTAATTGTAATGTTTTAAAAACGACTTTATATGTACTATTGATGAGAAGTGGCAGTTTACATTAACTGCTCCAAAGAAAACAAATCAATACAACTAAGAAAAAATGTATTTGAGTTTCCAGAATTATCCTCATAATGGGATTCACACATTAGTGAAAGACACTTTTCACCTCACCAAGATATCATATGTTGATCCTTAATTCCTCTGCTGTCCTCTGAAGCTAAATTCATGGTAATGGTATTCTTTTATGATAGGTGTCATTGGACACCTCCAATCGATCAGCGGTATTGACTTTCTTCTCTTCACCTCTACACATCCCCTCTCCATCCTATGTATATCTAATATTCGTCTCCTCCAGCTGTCACGTGCGGCCACCCCGGCAGCCCCATCTACGGACGCACCGTCGGTGACGGCTATAACTACAATGACGTGGTGCGCTTTTCCTGTAATAAAGGCTACACCCTTGAGGGACCCTCTACAGCCCAGTGCCAGGCAAACCGCCAGTGGAGACAGCAGCCTGCAACATGCAGAGGTGAGCTTTCCAGCTTGGGCACATGATTGTATTTTGTGTGCATCAATGTGAACATTATTTGACCATTGCCCTAGGTACTGCAATTGAGACCATCAATGGTATAGTGCCAAAACAACACTAGGAAAAAGCATATACAATAGCAGACTCAACTAAACTTGTGCTTTAGGTCACCAACATTGCCTCAGTCAATACCAATAAAGTTATGAGACTATTGTTTATTACTTTGCCAAACTATTAGCAAGGGAATATATGTTGCTTTGTTTGCTGGTTTGTGTGTATGTCTGCAACACTTGCTTTTCTCACTCTCACAAATCAGCACAAAAAAAAACTCTGCATTCACCTTGTAGCTTATTTGGTTTGACAGCTTTTCACAGGTCAAAGTTTTAAGGGGAAGGGGTCAGCAGATTGATTTTTTTTTTTTTTTTACAGTTTTATATGAATGTTGCCAAATTGAGGAACCAGTATCATCTACAGTGGACATTTGTTAATGATCTATTTCCATACTTGCCAACCTTGAGACCTCCAATTTCGGGAGGTGTGGGGTGGGGAGGGGGGGGCGTGGTCGGGGGGGGGGGGTGGGGGCGTGGTTAAGAAGGGAGGAGTATATTTACAGCTAGAATTCACCAAGTCAAATATTTCATATATATATATATATATATGTATGTATATATATATATATATATATATATATATGTATATATATATATATATATATATATATATATATATATATATATATATATATATATATATATATACATATATAAGAAATACTCAAGTATTTCATATGTATATATATATATATATATATATACATATATAAGAAATACTCAAGTATTTCATATGTATATATATATATATATATACTCAAGTATTTCATATATATATATATATATATATATATATATATACTCAAGTATTTCATATATATATATATATATATATATATATATATATACATATATATGAAATACTTGAATTTCAGTGAATTCTAGCTGTATATATATTTATTTTATTATATATATATATATATATATATATATATATATATATATATATATATATATAGTATAGCAGTTGTGCACTGCACTCTCTAAAAGCCCTAGATGTTATTGTCACATATGCATGTACAGTAGATGGCAGTATTGTCCTGTTTAAAAGTGTCACAACATTGCTGTTTACGGCAGACAAACTGCTTTACGGTAGATGAAAACGTGACTGCTGTTGTTGTGTGTTGTTACCGTGCTGGGAGGACGTTAATGAAACTGCCTAACAACAAACCCACATAAGAAACCAAGAACTTGCCCTCGATCATTCTACAGTTATAACGTGATTGGGCAGGCACGCTGTTTATATTGTGGGAAAGCGGACGTGAGAACTGGCTGGCCGCTGTCGACACGTCACTCAGCTCTGCATGGAGCTCGACGGGGCGTGGCCTCCAGCTCCGCCTGAATTTCGGGAGATTTTCAGGAGAAAATTTGTCCTGGGAGGTTTTCGGGAGAGGCGCTGAATTTCGGGAGTCTGGCAAGTATGTCTATTTCAGATGTCAGAGTTATTACACATTTTAGATAAAATAGCCTGTTTGTGCAAAACACAAATGTCCACTGCAGAGAATGTTGGTTCTTCAGAAGTGAAGTGAAGTATATTTATATAGCGCTAGTGACTCAAAGCGCTTTACATCGTGAAACCCATTATCTAAGTTACATCTAAACCAATGTGGGTGGCACTGGGAGCAAGCAGGTGAGTGAAGTGTCTTGCGCAAGGACACAACAGCAGTGACTAGGATGGCAGAAGCGGAGATCGAACCCAGAACCCTCAAGGATATGCAAGGCGGTCTCAGATGCAGGCAAAATTATGGATTTAACTAAATTTTAATTTAGGTTGCAAACAGGAATAATATAGCTTTACTTCAAATTTAAATTTGAACACAGTAGAATTGTAATTCCATGACATTCCAAATGATAATTTGCTTGTATTCCGGAATGGTGCCTTTATGTTTCAATGACTGTTTTTCATATTTAATAGATATAATATTACTATAATTTTCATGTAGACATTCTATTTCATTTACAGCAAATGGTTTTCATTGACAATGAAGAACCAATGTGGGGCGGCACAGCTCGGTTGGTAGAGCGGCCGTGCCAGCAACTTGAGGGTTCTGGGTTCGATCCCCACTTCTGCCATCCTGCTGCTGTGTCCTTGGGGAAGACACTTCACCCACCTGCTCCGAGTGCCACCCACACTGGTTCAAATTTAACTTAGATAATGGGTTTTACTATGTAAAGCGCTTTGAGTCACTAGAGAAAAGCGCTATATAAATATAATTCACATCCACAATTCACATGGGATCCTCTACAAAATAGATCATTTATTTTGATAAACTATAGACTATTATTACTTTCAAATTTTGGAAAAACGTGAAAAAATATATTTTCCAGAATGTTTTACTTTTATACTCAAAATTCAGGAAATGTATGTTTAATTTTAGTGATTGTAAAGTATTTTTAGTAATAAAGCCAAAACCTTTATTAGACGTGGCAAATTCTAATTACTTGGCTATGAATCGTCTCTCCCCACTTCAAAATTCAGATGTTGTGGCTTCACTCTATCGCGAAAATTGACTGCGCCAAACGAGGGACGTCTGTGGGGAATTTTGCTGAACATATTTTTACTTACTAAAATCCCAATTTAAATTTGTATTCAACATCATGTGAGGTGGATCTATTTCAATTCTTATTTATTATTATCGTAATTATAAATTCCTAATCTGCACAAACCTGCTAAGATGTATTAGTTTTTGGTGTCAGTTGAGTTTGATTTTACGAGGTTTGTCAGACTTAAATAATCACGAGTGACAAGTTTAAAAATCAATTCGTAACAGACAGTGTCAAGTCGCACCTCAATTTACATCATATCTTCATTGTTGTTTATGTCAGTATGTCGTCTAACAACGCGTAACGTAACAATTGTCCTTTACGTAATAACGCCACATTTAGCAATACAATTCTTGGACACATTTCGTAATAACTTATTAAAAAGATATGACGATTTTACGTAAAAAACACTGACTGCACGCCGAAAAAATTAATTAAAAAAGGATACAATTGTACCAATGTTATTATATGACTGAGCTGGCAGATTATTTTTGGCGTAAAATCTACAGATTTTTTTTTTTTTTTCAGTGTAACATAAAATAATTCATATTGAATGAGTGCATGTCCTCAAACATTTCAGTCCACTGGTCATTTTCATGTCAGTAATACTTCTTAGGCTTACCTTTTTGTCTCCAGTTTGCAGTCTCATTCTCCATTATAATGAATAAAGTTTGATTTAGGTTGAAACAATGAAACATTTTAGTAGATTCTCAAAAGTAATTCTAATAAATATTAAATGTGTTGTGTTGCTGTAATAGTTGTTCTAATTAATGCATCAATTTAGATTTTTTTATTACATAATGCAGTGTTTTTCAACCTTTTTGGAGCCAAGGCACATTTTTGTTCATTGAAAAAATGCGGAGGCACACCACCAGCAGAAAACATTAAAAAATTAAACTCAGTAGTAGATATTGACAGTAAAAAGTCATTGTTGCAATTGTTGGATATGAATTCAAACCATAACCAACCATGCATCACTAGAGCTATTGTCTCAAAGTACTGTCACGACCTGACATATCACGCCATGACTTATTTGGAGTTTTTTGGTGTTTTCCTGTGTGTAGTGTTTTAGTTCTTGTCCTGTGCTCCTATTTTGGTGGCTTTTCCTGTTTTGTTGGTATTTTCCTGCAGCAGTTTCATGTCTTCCTCTGAGCGCTATTCCCCGCACCTGCTTTGTGTAAGCAATCAAGACTATTTCAGTTGTGCGGACGCTATCCTTCTTTGTGTGGAAATTGTTGAATGTCATCTCATGTACGGATGGATGTACTTTGTGGACGCTGTTTGCTCAACACGGTGCAAGTCTTTGCTGTCATCCGGCATTCTGTTTTTGTTTACTTTGTAGCCAGTTCAGTTTTAGTTTCATTTTACATAGCCATCCCTAAGCTTCAATGCCTTTTTTAGGGTCACTCGCCTTTTGTTTACTTTTGGTTTAAGCATTAGATAAGACGTTTACAAAGCAATTAGCTACCTGCTGCCACCTACTGATATGGAAGAGTATTACACGGTTACTCTGCCAAGCTCGAGACATCACAGACACTCAACAACGACACTTTATTTGCGGATTATATATACTGGTTTGTATAAAATATTTTTAACCAAAATAGGTGAAATTACATAATCTCCCATGGCACACAAGACTTTATCTCACACCGGTTAAAAAACACTGACATAATGCACCATATTGTTACATTTGGTGTGTGCAGCGCCCGCATTTTGTAATGACTTTTGCAAAATGTTATTACAACGTGTCTCAAAGTCTATTAGAAAATGCGTTCAATAATTTTGTTATGAAATGTGGCAGATAATTACATAAATTGGCGTTCGAGTTTCTCGGTATAAACAATATACAGTAAATGATATAGGTTTGTCTGAAGATAGAGCAGTTGATACTATCGTTTTAGCGTGATAATGTATGTTGATGACACATTCTCTGTGTATCTCAAAAATTTGGCGCCGACAAGCGAACACACGCGTCCGCAACGCAATGTAGCGTCCTTTCCGGGCAAAAGCGGACTACACCCTGGACTGCTGGTGAATCTACTTACAGGGCAGATACAGACAACCATTCACTCCACATTAACGCAGTCACTAAGTGAGGACTGAACCCACGTTACCTGCACGGAGGTCATGCACGTACCAGCCTTTGATTGATTGAGACTTTTATTAGTAGGTTGCACAGTGAAGTACATATTCCGTACAATTGACCACTAAATGGTAACACCCGAATAAGTTTTTCAACTTGTTTAAGTCGGGGTCCACTTAAATTGATTCATGATACAGATATATACTATCATATATACTATCATCATAATACAGTCATCACACAAGATAATCATCAGGGTGTATACATTGAATTATTTACATTATTTACAATTCGGGGTGTGATTGTTGATCAGTCATCAACAATTGAGAACAGAGAAATGGATATTCAAACAGTGTAGGTCTGACTTGGTAGGATATGTACAGCAAGTAGTGGACATAGAGAGAGAGAGATCAGAAGGCATAAGAAAAATATCTGCATTTGATTGTTTACATTTGATTATTAACAATCCGGGGAGGGTGTTAGTTTAGGGTTGAAGTTGCCTGGAGGTGTACTTTTATTGCGGTTTTGAAGGAGGATAGAGATGCCCTTTCTTTTATACCTGTTGGGAGCGCATTCCATATTGATGTGGCATAGAAAGAGAATGAGTTGAGACCTTTGTTAGATCGGAATCTGGGTTTAACGTGGTTAGTGGAGCTCCCCCTGGTGTTGTGGTTATGGCGGTCATTTACGTTAAGGAAGTAGTTTGACATGTACTTCGGTATCAGGGAGGTGTAGCGGATTTTATAGACTAGGCTCAGTGCAAGTTGTTTTACTCTGTCCTCCACCCTGAGCCAGCCCACTTTGGAGAAGTGGGTAGCAGTGAGGTGGGATCTGGGGTGGAGGTCTAGAAGTAATCTGACTAGCTTGTTCTGGGATGTTTGGAGTCTAGATTTGAGGGTTTTGGAGGTGCTAGGGTACCAGGAGGTGCATGCGTAATCGAAAAAGGGTTGAACGAGAGTTCCCGCTAGAATCCTCATGGTGCTTTTGTTGACCAGAGAGGAGATTTTATAGAGAAATCTCGTTCGTTGGTTGACCTTTTTGATTACCTTGGTTGCCATTTTATCACAGGAAAGATTAGCCTCTAGAATGAAACCTAGGTAGGTGACCTCATCCTTCCTGGTGATAACAATGTCACCCACTTTTATAGTGAAGTCATTGACTTTCTTAAGGTTGATGTGGGACCCAAACAGGATGGATTCTGTTTTACCTAAGTGTATGGATAACTTGTTGTCAGCGAGCCAGGTGCAAGTTCTACAGAGTTCAGCACTAAGGATTTTCTCCACCTGTGGCCTGTCCTTGTCTGATACCAGCAGGGCCGAGTTATCCGCAAACAAGAACAATTCACAGTCGCATGCCGATGACAAGTCGTTTATGTATACTAGGAACAGTAAAGGCCCCAATATACTGCCTTGGGGGACTCCATAGCTCACTAAGGGGGGGGGGGGATGCTGCTAAAGCGATGAACACAGCTATTTGTTAATGAATAATCCCAAATCATTTGTGAAGCGAAATGAAGTCACCCAATGAGGGACGTGATTAAGTTTTTTTTTCAGTTTTCATCAGCCCATGTCCTCCTCCTCCTGCTTCTTTCGCCAACCAGCCCTTTTGTCGACCCTCATGACTCTCACTTGTGCCCGTTAGATTTCATTCTGGTTATCTTATTTTCTTCAAGGCTCCTCCTTTGTTCATGATCACCACAGCAATGTTGTTGGTCATTGTGCAGTTAGCCTCACCTTTTTTTGCCTTATCTGTGCCGTTTTTCCATTTACCCTTTATTTTTGTCGAGTGTCTTCAGTCCCTGAGGTCAGATTGCCTGCTTGTACCTTTTTGTTATTCATTCAATTTAAGTTTCTGAGAGCCTGCCTGCTTTCATGTTGCTGCCTTCTGCCTCTATTTATCATATCGTTTCCGTGACCCATTTACCTGTGTCATATTTATTGCAGCGCGTATAAAAGTTAATGTGCGGTAACTTGAGACTAAGGGTAACTTTTTAGAGCAGATCTGAAATGGTTTCCTCTGCAGTCTAAACATTTTGAGAGTTTGCCATCAGATGGAATAAAAAAAATAAATAAAGGTTTGCTGAGTATATAAATGATGCCGTAAAGACAGACCTGGAAAAAAAACATGAAACCATATTCGCTGTCATTATGCCTTTTGCTTTGTCAAAATATGTCTTTTCGTTGCTATAATTACTCACACTCAACTAGCTTTGCAGAACATTTGCATTATTGATGCAATTTGATGGTGCTCTGAACTCACGCTCACCCTCATCGTCTTTCAGCGCTCTGACATGCCTTGTCAGCAATGTTGTTTTGAAGATTTAGCTTCTCTGATAACAGATGCTTGTGAATTTGTGACATTTGATTCGCCTCTTTTGTTTCCTCGGCTGTGCTTAATATAGCCTGGAAATAGTTGTCACTGCAGAAAAAAGTGTTTGCTCTGGTCACATGACTTCTATTTTTGTTTTAGTCATGCGAACAAGTGGCATTTATGCAAATGATGGATCAACTGAAACGGGGTGATTATGAGGGTGAGATTAGAAAAGTGTCTTGTGTTTTTTTTATTTTTTTTATTGTGTTAAGTGTTACGCAGCTGACAGCTAGCTCGTTGCCTAGCACTCTCGCCTCTCAATCAGCGGACCCCAGTTTGAGCCCCGGGCAGGACCAAGCATGTTATGTACGCCACTGTAAAGATAAGTGAGTGAGCAAATAATGTTCCACTCTGGCAGCGTCGCTTACAACGTGACTCCAAGATGCAGAGACTAAAGGCGAAGTGCAGTTAAAAATGTATTTAATGACAAGAAAGAAGGAATGCAGCATGGAGGTGCAAAGTACATACATTTAGAAAGATAGGATGCACAATTGCCAATTAGCTAAGACTGTATGGAAGCATTAATGTAGCAAAATTATTTGCAAACGTGCATCTCAATCTGTGCGCGTGTAATCCAATTTGTGTGCGTGTGTACTAATTTGAGTGTCTGTATATCAATCCGAGTGTGTGTGTTAGATCCGCATACGTGTTTTTTAAGTTGTCTGTGTGTCCCTAATCAGAAAGAAGACCTTTATAGGCTGTCTGCTTACACGTGACTTTTGCGACACGTCTGCCGTCTAACATTTGAGCGCGCGCAGCCAGATTCGTGAGCGTGTAATACAACCTGTGCGCGCGCACTCAGATGTGCATGCGTGCAATACAATCTGCACGTGCGTAACTATGATCTGTGAGAAGCAGCATTGGCTGTCTTTTTTACACCCGACTTTTGCGACATTTCTGCCGTATATGAGTTGTCTTGTCTGTACAGCAATTTGAACGTGTACAGTTTGGTAAACGCCCCATGCCTTTCCTTGTACTCGCCACTAGTCGGCGCCATGAACATGTTATTCTGCATCGGAGTAAACGATGGACCACGCTCGAACACTCGCTGTGAGTAAAGGTTCATGTTTTAACAGTAACTTGGTTGTCAGAAGTATTTTAGTCTTCTTCAAATCAGTTATCAGTCATTTCATCTGTGAACAAATCCGGTTTTCTCAGCGTCAGATTGTATCACACGCTCACGAATATGACTGCGCGCGCTCAAATTTCAGACGGCAGACTTTCTGATTAGGGGGACACAGATAACTTAAAACACACATACGTGTATCTAAAACACATGTACGTGTATCGGAATACACATGTACGTGGATCTGAATACACACGTATGTGGATCTAAAACACACGTACGCGGATCTAAAACACACGTACGTGGATATAAAACACGTACGCGGATCTAAAACACGTACGCGGATCTAAAACACGTACGCGGATCTAGAACACACGTACGTGGATCTAAAACACACGTAAGTGGATCTAAAACACACGTACGCGGATCTATAACACACGTACGCGGATCTAAAACACACGTACGCGGATCCAAAACACACGTACGCGGATCTAAAACACACGTACGCGGATCTAAAACAAACGTACGCGGATGTAAAACACATGTACGCGGATCTAAAACACATGTACGCGGATCTAAAACTCACATACGCGGATCTAAAACACACGTACGCGGATCTAAAACACGTACGCGGATCTAGAACACACGTACGTGGATCTAAAACACACGTACGTGGATCTAAAACACACGTACGCGGATCTAAAACACACGTACGTGGATCTAAAACACACGTACGCGGATCCAAAACACATACGCGGATCTAAAACACACGTACGCGGATCTAAAATACACGTACGCTGATCCAAGACACACGTACGTGGATATAAAACACACGTACGCGGATCTAAAACACATACGCGGATCTAAAACACACGTACGTGGATCTAAAACACACGTACGCAGATCTAAAACACACGTACGCGGATCCAAAACACACGTACGCGGATCTAAAACACACGTACGCAGATCTAAAACACACGTACGCGGATCCAAAACACACGTACGCGGATGTAAAACACATGTACGCGGATTTAAAACTCACATACGCGGATCTAAAACTCACATACACGGATCTAAAACTCACATACGCGGATCTAAAACACACGTACCCGGATATAAAGCACGTACGCGGATCTAGAACACACGTACGTGGATCTAAAACACACGTACGCGGATCTAAAACACACGTACGTGGATCTAAAACACACGTACGCGGATCCAAAACACGTACGCGGATCTAAAACACACGTACGCGGATCTAAAATACACGTACGCTGATCCAAGACACACGTACGTGGATATAAAACACACGTACGCGGATCTAAAACACATACGCGGATCTAAAACACACGTACGTGGATCTAAAACACACGTACGCAGATCTAAAACACACGTACGCGGATCCAAAACACACGTACGCGGATCTAAAACACACGTACGCGGATCTAAAACACACGTACGCGGATCCAAAACACACGTACGCGGATGTAAAACACATGTACGCGGATTTAAAACTCACATACGCGGATCTAAAACTCACATACACGGATCTAAAACTCACATACGCGGATCTAAAACACACGTACGCGGATATAAAGCACGTACGCGGATCTAGAACACACGTACGTGGATCTAAAACACACGTACGCGGATCTAAAACACACGTACGTGGATCTAAAACACACGTACGTGGATCTAAAACACACGTACGCGGATCCAAAACACACGTACGCGGATCTAAATCACATGTACGCAGATCTAAAACACATGTACGCGGATCTAAAACACATGTATGCAGATCTAAAACTCACGTACGCCGATCTAAAACACGTGGATCTAAAACACACGTACGTGGATCCAAAACACACGTACGCGGATCTAAAACACACGTACGCGGATCTAAAACACATGTACGCGGATCCAAAACACACGTACGCGGATCTAATTCTTATTTTATCTATTCTTATCTATTCTTATTTTACTGTTATATTTTTATTCTCATTGTTGCTTTTTAATTTTTTCTTATTGTAATATTTTTCTATTTTGTTTCCATTTATTCCCCCATTATTTACTTTTTACTTTTTAAATTCGATCTCAATTCTGTACACTGCTGCTGGAATTTTAATTTTCCTGAGGGAACTTTCCTGAAAGAATCAATAAAGTTATATCTATCTATCTATCTATCTATCTATCTATCTATCTATCTATCTATCTATCCATCCATCTAAAACACACGTACGTGGATCCAAAACACACACTCGGATTGATATACAGACACTCAAATTAGTACACACGCATGCGAATTGGATTACACGCGCACAGATTGAGATACACGTTTACAAATAATTTTGCCACAATAATGCTTCCATAAGACTGTCCTTTGGACGGGGTTGGCATAAAAACCTCCTGATTAGTGATTGTCAGCGGCAAGTGAGTCCTATTTCCAAACCAGGGGAAGTTACTCAAGCTTGGAGTAAAGTAGCAGGGGAACAAAGGCAGAGATGAAGTGAAACGAAAAATAAAAGCCATGTGCAGGAAATAAAACACAAAATACAGGAAAATAATATCTAAACTCATGTGGAATTTTGACAAATAAACGAAAGAAGATGTAGACAAGGCAGCGTGGTGTCGCAGTGGTTAGTACGTCTGCTTCTCGAGATGTCAGGAGATGTCAGTTCGAATATTCATTGGAACATGCTTGGTAAGATCGTTGGAAACTCAAAATTGTTTACAGGTGTGAATATGAATGTTTGTTTTGTCAAAATGTGTCCTGTGACCGACTTGTGACCGGTCCAGCTTATACCTTGCTTCATGTCCAAAGTCAGCTGGGATAGACTCCATCTCACCTGTGAACCTAATCAGGACTATCGATATAAAAACTTACGGGCTTAATTGGTTTGACTGCGCTCTTAACTCAAAACACTTGTATCTCAAATCAACATCGCCTATTGAAATTAATTGAAATCAATTTAATTGGTGCTTGCTCTTCCAAAACAACACCATTTTATCATGTGACATGCCTTTTAAAAAGAAAACACAAATTTTATATAATAGATATTGTACACAAACAATACAATAAACTAACAACTACAGTACTGTTATGAAATATTGTACTAATAATGTACATCATTTACCTTGGAGAGTGGACTTCTACTGTATCTCCGTTCAGCTACTTCTGTGTCAAACGTAAGCAGCTTCTCCATATTTTCATGGATAAATGACCACTGTTTAGATAACATTTAAAATGATTTGCTGACATAATTGACTGACTCTGTTTTTCTCAACGACAAGCACTGTCATATTTTGATGATTTATTTCTTTAATTCAAAGAATACCGTCCACTTTTTTTCAGGACTACCCTTCACACTCACTTTGTTTCCTCCCATGCTCAAAAAAAACAAAGTTATGTAGCTCTCTAGCTATAAGGTAATGCAAGCGGGTAAGACCAGGTGTTTTGGTGTTTACTGTGACATTTGCGACGCCAACTAATAGCGGGGATGCTTGAAACACACATTTTTGCTTGCAACGTAAAGCACAAAATTAGCCAAGAGACAGCGCTTATATCAAAATACTCTCAAATTGAGGCACTCTGAAGTTGAGGTACCAATGTATTAACAAGATTGGATGTGGATTATGCTGTCATGCTTACTGTATATCTGGCAAACAGACCATCAGTGTTAAAATACGACTGCTGTAGGACCATAAATGCAAAACTTAATCAACAGCCATTTTCCTATTTTGACCTAAAATCTATTTGTTGTACGCAATGTAATGTTACTGTTTAATAACAAATCAGCAGCTGTCCAACTTATTTGTCTTTTGCTGTCCCATACAGTGGTGAACTGCACAGATCCCGGCATCCCTGCCAATTCCATCCGTGAAAGCAAGATTGAGCACGGCAACTTTACATTTGGCAGCGTGGTGTTCTACGACTGTAACTCTGGATATTACCTGTTTGGCTCCTCGGTCCTCACCTGCCAACCAGCGGGTCATTGGGACAAACCTCTGCCAGAATGCATCGGTACAGTTATTATTTTATCGTGCAACACAAGATTTCTCTCTCTAGGCTTGTTAGTTTCATCCTCTCTTCTCCATCCTTTACAAATGTTGTTTGTCCTTCTTTTTTACAGCTTTAATAGCACAGGTTAATAAAATGTGTCTGGGGGCATTTTCTGAGATCTCTATGCCCCGGTAGCTTATTATTATGTTGTGTGGTACATAATCAATAGAATGTGTCGTAGGATGCTACAAGCTACAGCAAATCTTCTCTAAAAATGAGCCACTTGAGTTTGAACAACAACTTTTATGAGCTACTGCATATGAGGTTGTAATGTTGTTTCCAAACACCCAGCCCATTGTGCACAGTACTTACTGAAATGACTTCACATTTCTTCTCATGACACAGAAGGTAATTTTATGAAACGACAATGCAACACATTTGGACCTAATGCTTGTACGAGACTAACAGTGGTCAATTAGTTTTTTTGGGAAACACTTTGAATTTGATTGTGCTCAGTTGGGATCAATAGACACAAAGCAAATAATGATTAATGCATTATCAAATTGTGGATCGTAACCATCATGAAAATCGAGGGAACTCTGTACTTTAAATTCGTGTGGACGTTGAGAAGCTGACATTTTAATAAAAACATCATATACTGTATGTCAATAGATATCATTTGCTAACTGTTAATTATCTTTAGTACCTTTCACAATTTATTAGATTCAGTACCAATTCTCGGTACCTGAGAATTGATACCAATATTCAACAGTACCAATTTTCAGAACTTTTTTATTAATTGTTTGATAATAAAACCTATCGTTTTAATGTAAGATTTAAACATTAGCTGTTTTCTTACTACATTTTTAAGTCTCATTTGCAAGTATTTTATGGTAGTCTCTGCATGATGTTGCAATTCCAAGACATTAGAGGGCAGTAGTTTATAGACTACGTTGCGTTGCCTTGCTATGAAATAGTCTTTGCAATAAAGCTAAACGATTGTATTGTCTTATGTTGCAGCCTACAAAGTATTTATTTATTATTACACATTACACATCAGCTGCATTTCGGTTATAGTTTTCATGATCAAATTTGGAGGTGTTGGAAATTGCCATGTAAAATCGCTAATGCTAATCAGTGGCACGTACTGTATATAGCAGCGCCAATGTAAATTAGTATCAAACTAATGCCGTTTGAAAGGTGGGGCCTTACGGTCAAGCGTTTTCTATCAGGCATGCTTTGTTGGCATTGAAAATTGCAACATTACGTAGAGGCAATCTGACTGAGTCCGCTCAGAGGTCTGCCTAAGTGCTTGTTTCCCCACCAAGTACCGTATTTTTCGGAGTATAAGTCGCAGTTTTTTTCATATTTTGGCCCGGGCTCCAGTGCGACTTATATGTTTTTTTCCTTCTTTATTATGCATTTTCGGCAGGTGCGACTTATACTCCGGTGCGACTTATACTCCGAAAAATACGGTATTCAAGCCGGCGTTTAGTCTGCAACTGGACCTAACGTCACTAGCAACAAAGCTATGAATATATGGCGCAGTTTGATTTTACGTGAATTTATGCCCGAAATTTGGTCGGTGCCTATAACAGTACGGCATTCGCTACCCATCACGAATTACTACACTAAATATTGAAAGTGATGAGTGTTTTGCAAAATGAACATTCCAGCAGCTATAGATACAGTGTGACAATTTTAAATACCAAACCAGGTAATACTTGCTCTTAAACTATCAATGTTCATGATTTATTTTTTTTGGTGAAAATAAAATAATTTTTCAGTAATTTGCAACATGTGTCCGTCATTGTGTCATCTTTAGTATACTGTATTACTATAATGAACTTTACAGACTGATATTATGATATTTTTACTTTACAGACTAAGTACTATTTTATACTTTTTGATACTTTTCTATGTGATCAGTCTCTTATAAATGAACGCTTTCTATTTTCTTGCCCTCAATACAACAGTAGGAAATAGTGTCAGTAAAATAAGTGGCTGTGTGGATAGTTATTTTGTGGAGGGTGATGAGCTGAGGTAATACCAATTCCACCATTCATTTGTTTTTTTCATTGATATTCTTATTTCTATCTTTCTCTCGGTCATGCAGAAGTGAACTGCGGCCACCCAGGTAGTCCTCCACACGCAGCGAAGATTGGGGAAAAGTTCACCTTTGGTTCTCCAGTCCGGTATTCTTGCTCTGGAGATCGCCAGCTCATAGGAGACTCATCACTCACTTGTCAGCTTAATGGTCATTGGAGTAGCCCACTGCCCCACTGCTCAGGTACAAACACACACACACACACACACACACACACACACACATGATGTTGCATATGCAAATGTGTGCACGCATTAGCGCAAAGGTCTTTTTTTCCATACTGTCTTTCTTTGACTCTGATATAAAAGTCATCAACATACGGCCATTGCTGCATTTTAATTCAAAATAATTTCTTTTTGGGGGGGTTTATTCGACATACAAATTATGTATTTTGTAAACACCATAGACCTCCACTGCTCAAAATCAAACAGCCCAAGTCTCAAAAATGTAATATCATATTTGACAAACTTCATTACCGTATTTTTTGGAGTATAAGTCGCTCCGGAGTATAAGTCGCACCCGCCGAAAATGCATAATAAAGAAGGAAAAAAACATATAAGTCGCATTTTTGGGGGAAATTTATTTGATAAAACCCAACACCAAGAACATACATTTGAAAGGCAATTTAAAATAAATAAATAATAGTGAACAACAGGCTGAATAAGTGTACGTTATATGAGGCATAAATAACCAACTGAGAACGTGCCTGGTATGTTAACGTAACATATTATGGTAAGAGTCATTCAAATAACTATAACATATAGAACATGCTATACGTTTACCAAACAATCTGTCACTCCTAATCGCTAAATCCCATGAAATCTTATACGTCTAGTCTCTTACGTGAATGAGCTAAATAATATTATTTGATATTTTACGGTAATGTGTTAATAATTTCACACATAAGTCGTTCCTGAGTATAAGTCGCACCACCGGCCAAACTATGAAAAAAACTGCGACTTATAGTCCGAAAAATACAATAGTTGCATAGTTTAATTTGTTAAAAAAACTAAATAAACTAAGAACACAAATTATTAACCCGGCCACTTAGACCTGGATTTAGAATTATACTCAAAATCAGATATTAGATCATAGGCTGATCCAATTTGAGAAAGGGGTACTGTACTGTTAGATGAAATGAGATCGGTTTCTTCCACCTCCTTTTTGGATATTGTTTAAATGTGCAAGTACTAAAGTTAAAAGTTAAAGTACCAATGATTGTCACACACACACACACTAGGTGCGATGACATTATCCTCTGCATTTGACCCATCACCCTTGATCACCCCCTGGGAGGTGAGGGGAGCAGTGAGCAGCAGCGGTGGCCGCGCCCGGGAATCATTTTTTGGTGATTTAACCCCCAATTTCAACCCTTGATGCTGAGTGTCAAGCAGGGAAGTAATGGGTCTCATTTTTATAGTCTTTGGTATGACTCTGCCGGGGTTTGAACTCACGACCTACCAATCTCAGGGCGGACACTCTAACCACAAGGCCCCTGAGCAATAAAAATTAGACTTGTTAAAGCACATGTCTGAAATATTTGCAGCACACATGCGCACACCGTTTTGCCTGCAACAAGAAACACGGCATCATTTGTTTTGCTTTTAATTGCTAATCTAAAGTGTTGTGGTTGTTCTGTTACGTCATTACGTACAAACAGCCATCCCAGCGCGTCATAGTTATGTGAGAAACTTGTGACCAAAAGTATCCCATCTAATTGCAATCAATGACTTTGACAAAGTGTACTCATGAAGTAATTCATGAGATGTTACTAAATGTAAAGCAAATGCATTATTCCTAGCACTGGGTAGCATCCTAGATCCCAGCTGAAAATTGCACTTCACTGCTACTTTACCATGCTTGTGCCTTAGTACATATTTTTAATAGGAACCCAGCTTTATTCCTGATTAGTGAGGGAGAAAGGTTAGAATATGTAATAGACTGTCCCAGAAGTGTGGCAGCTCTGGCCCTAAAAGACATTTGGGTAATGTTTTTGTATAAAGTTCAGACAAATTATAGACCAGTACTGTTCATAGCTGACTGAGCACATTTACTGGACCCAAACTATTCCCCTGTGGAGCTTTTACAGAAATTTTTGAAACAACACCTCTGTGCCAAAATAATGGGCCATTACTGTCCACAAGGTCCTGTTGGACAAAAAAAAAAACATTTCAGGTTTCCCATATTAGACCCGACTCACTGGTGGACTATTTGATGTGTCTGCAGAAAGCCAAAAGTGGAAAATACCTGAGACAATGACACTCGCTCATCTGTCTTCTTCCATTCAGGGAACTTATGACCTCATTGCGTAAAAGAGCAAACTTTACCACAGACTTTACCGAAAATCAGGCAGTAGCAAGAAACGATTCAAGCAAGCTTTTTCTTGCTAGGTATTCTTCTAAGTGAAATAAAGTAAACCCTCCTCCCCCCCAGTCGCGCCCCCCTTCCTCGTCACTCCAGCACTCTTAGCCTCCATCATTCTTAAGCTCTTTCAACCATTTAAGCGGATTCTCTTTTTCTTTGAAATGCTCACATGTTTTCTTCTATTCACCGACCCATATATGTTAGCTGACTTGTTTTCTTCACATGGCACTGCACTTCCTTTCAATGTTTTTACAGAGTAGCATAGGCGCCGATCTACATTTCTGCCAGTGGGTGCTCGGTGTGTGTGTGTACAAACCCCGTTTCCATATGAGTTGGGAAATTGTGTTAGATGTAAATATAAACGGAATACAATGATTTGGAAATCATTTTCAACCCATATTCAGTTGAATATGCTACAAAGACAACATATTTGATGTTCAAACTGATAAACATTTTTTTTTTTTTTGCAAATAATCATTAACTTTAGAATTTACACGTGACAAAGAAGTTGGGAAAGGTGGCAATAAATACTGATAAAGTTGAGGAATGCTCATCAAACACTTATTTGGAACATCCCACAGGTGAACAGGCAAATTGGGAACAGGTGGGTGCCATGATTGGGTATAAAAGTAGATTCCCAAACAAGGATGGGGCGAGGGTCACCACTTTGTCAACAAATGCGTGAGCAAATTGTTGAACAGTTTAAGAAAAACCTTTCTCAACCAGCTATTGCAAGGAATTTAGGGATTTCACCATCTACGGTCCGTAATATCATCAAAGGGTTCAGAGAATCTGGAGAAATCACTGCACGTAAGCAGCTAAGCCCATGACCTTCGATCCCTCAGGCTGTACTGCATCAACAAGCGACATCAGTGTGTAAAGGATATCACCACATGGGGTCAGGAACACTTCAGAAACCCACTGTCAGTAACTACAGTTGGTCGCTACATCTGTAAGTGCAAGTTAAAACTCTCCTATGCAAGGCGAAGACCGTTTATCAACAACACCCAGAAACGCCGTCGGCTTTGCTGGGCCTGAGCTCATCTAAGATGGACTGATACGAAGTGGAAAAGTGTTCTGTGGTCTGACCAGTCCACATTTCAAATTGTTTTTGGAAACTGTGGACGTCGTGTCCTCCGGACCAAAGAGGAAAAGAACCATCCAGATTGTTATAGGCGCAAAGTTGAAAAGGCAGCATCTGTGATGGCATGCGGGTGTATTAGTGCCCAAGACATGGGTAACTTACACATCTGTGAAGGCGCCATAAATGCTGAAAGGTACATATAGGTTTTGGAGCAACATACATCCATCCAAGCAACGTTACCATGGACGCCCCTGCTTATTTCAGCAAGACAATACCAAGCCACGTGTTACATCAACGTGGCTTCATAGTAAAAGAGTGCGTGTATTAAACTGGCCTGCCTGTAGTCCAGACCTGTCCCCCAAAGAAAAAATGTGGCGCATTATGAAGCCTAAAATACCACAACGGAGACCCCCAGACAGTTGAACAACTTAAGCTGTACATCAAGCAAGAATGGGAAAGAATTCCACCTGAGAAGCTTCAAAAATGTGTCTCCTCAGTTCCCAAACGTTTACTGAGTGTTGTTAAAAGGAAAGGCCATGTAACACAGTGGTGAACATGCCCTTTCCCAACTACTTTGGCATATGTTGCAGCCATGAAATTCTAAGTTAATTATTATTTGCAAAAAAAAAAAAAAGTATATTTTGTCTTTGTAGTGCATTCAATTGAATATGGGTTGAAAAGGATTTGCAAATCATTGTATTCCGTTTATATTTACATCTAACACAATTTCCCAACTCATATGGAAACGGGGTTTGTATTACAAAATAAATAGACGTTTAGCGAAGCTAATATCCCATATGATTTGTAGCTTTATTATTTTGTAAAACGGATCAAACTCGCCACAAAATTAACTACAACAAGATTGATTTTTCAAAAATGCTTTTAAAGATTGAAAGTTGACATCAATCCCACGCCCCCCTGAAGTGCCCACGGGATCGGCGCTTATGCAGAGTAGTCACTGGACAAGTAGTGGCGAAAGGGAAGTTGTCCGAAATGCAGTATTGGAGGCACATAATTGTTGAATGTATAGTACAAGACAGGTTTGCATTTACTCTTTGCTGCTATTTTGCAAAAATAGAAGGATGAACTTAGATATGTTTATATTCTTGAGTATGTGGGTTTAAGCCTTCACGATTAGCTTTAGAAAAAATACATGTGTGTGTGTGTTCGTGTATGTGTGTGTTTTAAGCAATGAAGAATGCATTTTTTCCTCATTACTTAGTTAATTGGGCTATCTGTTATTTAAATTTCATTTGTTTGATTAGCACCCTGCTGTCATGACAAATGAAGCGCTTAGAAAGTGGTGCTCTGCAAAATTCCTTAATTTCTTTTCACTTCATTTCCTGGCTTCATTGTTGTGTGTTGCCAACATGACCGCCATGTTTTTGTTTCGTTTTTCACAAAAGCCAAGCTAATGTAAGCTGGACAACATTAATGCAGTGAGTCTCTGAGGCCCACAGGTAGTGATTTTGGTAGGTCCTTGGGAAATTCAATGAGTCCCAATTAAAAAATACATATTTCTTTCTGTTGCTTGTATTAGTCTTTTTCTTATATTGTAGCATTAAACTCCTTTGATGGTGGTATGGTATAATATAGTTATAATTAGCGGAATAATTATTTTATGTTCCAAATGTGTCTGAAATTAAACAGATACATTTCCAAATTTTGTGTTCTCTTTTGCCTGCTTACTCGAGAAAAATGTTGATCTTGTCGTAAGCGGCATGTATGCGCAGACAGCGTCTGACTATAATAAAATGTTGACTGCTGTTCAAAGTATTTTTCATCATCGTCACTGCAGTATGTTTTTTTTTTTTTTCATTACAGTGTGTCCCCTAAACCAGGGGTTCTTGAGCTTGTTGCTATCGAGTTGCAACTTTTATGAATTAGTGTGAAGTGAATTATATTTATATTGCGATTTTCTCTAGTCACTCAAAGCGCTTTACATAGTGAAAGCCATAATCTAAGTTACATTTAAACCAGTGTGGGTGGCACTGGGAGCATGTGGGTAAAGTGTTTTGCACAAGGACACAACAGCAGTGACTCGGATGGCGGAAGCGGGGATTGAACCTGGAACCCTCAAGTCAAATAATATTAAACCATGAAGTGTTATTAAGTGGCTCTAATTTAGCCATTTACTTTTAAATTCTGCTTGAGATAATGTTAGGTATGTGCTAACAATAAAGATGACTACTTTATCCAGAAATGTTTATTTATACTGTACTGTAACTGTGCTGTTCATTAGGCTGTTACAAAATAAATAACTAATCAACTTTCCATTTAAAAAGCAAGGCAAAGTTCTAATTAAAATGAATTATATATTTTTTTCTAATAAATGCATATCACCCACAATGAAATAGCACTGTATGCGAACCATCAGTAATTACATCATAATCAAGAAATCCAAGTTCAAATTGGATACTCCAAATTGTACAAAGTTGTAAATGTGAGTGTAAGTGATTGTTTGTCTCTATGTGACCTGTGATTGACTGGCGACCAGTTTCACCTCAAGTCAGCTGGGATGGGCTCCTGTTAATTGTGACCCTAATGAGGAACAGTGGTATATAAAATGAATGGATGGTTGTTTTGTAGAAGGCTTTTTATCATGCTTGCATTGCTTTTAAAAGTGGATGTCACCACCAATAACACCAAATATTTTATAAGTACAGATTAGGGATGTCCCGATCCGACATTTGGATTGGATCGGCCGCCGATATTTGCCAAAAAATGCGTATCGGCAAGGCATGGGAAAATGCCGATCCAAATTCAGTTTTAAAAAAAACTCCGGTCCGTGTTTTCCAACGCACCGATTTCAATAATACATTCCACTTTTCTGCTGCTCCCTAATTTCCGTTCCGCATTTTCCAGCACACCTTCAACACATCCACAGGTCTGTGGATTCTCACGCAGTTGCTTTTAGCTGCAGGCATTACACGACAGGCTCTTCTCACTCTTTTCTGTCTCCCTCTCACAGACAGCAAGCGCACCTTCTTACACATGTCACATACTGTCACGTCATACGTCACATATGTATACGCCCTCGCACAGCAGAGATGTAGCAGCATGGCTAACGCTAGCTGTGATGCTAGCGCAGCCATGTGACCAACGCTCCCTCTAAGGTGCGCGCCTGTGCAATTGCGCACTGTTTAAGCGTCCTCTGCGCATAGCAATTATATGCCACGCACAAAATCAGATAAAAAAAAATAAGCGCATAACAATTTTCGACACACGGACACGACAGAGAAAACAGTTTTCGTCATCATTGTTCAAATATTGTAACGTCTGTCGAGACGCTTATCTCCATTCGGTGCCACACGTCCACACCATCAAAATGCCGAGGCAAACATTTCCAGATCAACACCGTATGAATAAATTAGTGATTTTTTTAGTTGTGATTTCCTTCTCTGCATGAAAGTTTAAAAGTAGCATATATTAATGCAGTATGAAGAAGAATGTTTTAATGTAGACATGCAAGCCTTGAAAGAACATTTTGAAAATGAAGACTACATTTCCTGCAAATGGGTGCATTTCTACCCTATATTTTAACTTTAGATTTATTCTCATATCAAACTCTTTTGGCTGTCTTTTTGACACTTACATCCGGCGCCCCCCTCCACACCCTGGATTATAAATAATGTAAATAATTCAATGTGATTATCTTGTGTGATGACTGTATTATGATGATAGTGTATATCTGATTGTATATATCTGTATCATGAATCAAGTTAAGTGGACCCCGACTTAAACAAGTTGAAAAACTTATTCGGGTGTTACCATTTAGTGGTCAATTGTACGGAATATGTACTTCACTGTGCAACCTACTAATAAAAGTTTCAATCAATCAAAACACATAGAATCATCATACTGATGTGATTATATGCATCAAGTGTTCATTCAAGGCTAAGGCAAAATATCGAGATAGTGAAGTGAAGTGAAGTGAATTATATTTATATAGCGCTTTTCTCTAGTGACTCAAAGCGCTTTACATAGTGAAACCCAATATCTAAGTTACATTTAAACCAGTGTGGGTGGCACTGGGAGCAGGTGGGTAAAGTGTCTTGCCCAAGGACACAACGGCAGCGACTTGGATGGCGGAAGCGGGGATTGAACCTGCAACCCTCAAGTTGCTGGCACGGTCGCTCTACCAACCGAGCTATACCGCCCCACAATAGATATACTGTATATCGTGTATCGCAATATGGCCTTAAAATGTCACAATATTAAAAAAAGGCCATAACGCCCAGCCCTAGTTTCAATGATGCCATTTCTGTTTGTCATGTATAATTTTGTCTATTTTGTGTTTATCCTTGAATAAACAGGTCACTTTCTTGTTACCAACCATTGTGTATTATTCAAACTCCCCTAATTCAGATGGCTAGTTGTTATCAAGAGTACTAAAACCCTTTTCAACATGATTCTGACAACTAAGTAGGCTAAATAACTTTAAACTTTAATACATGCTCGGATAGGCCAGTATCGGTCAGTATCGGTATCGGTCAGTATCGGTATCGGATCGGAAGTGCAAAAACAATATCGGTATCGGATCGGAAGTGCAAAAACCTGGATCGGGACATCCCTAGTACAGATACTTCATGTATCCATTAATCCATCCAGTGGTTCCCAAACATTTTACCATCCCGTACCCCTTCAAACATTTAATCTCCAGTTACGTACCCCCTTCCTCCCCGTTTTTTTTCTTTCTGGGAATCAAGTCCTCCACAATATTGTGGGGATTGTCAGTCTTGGCCACTCGGTAGCTCACCATAAAAGACGCTTCTAGTCCCTTCCTGTTGACTGTATTGGTTTCCCTTATACACATCTTACTGGTCGAAAGTCCACGTAATTCCTGTTAAAAAAACTCTCGTGGTTTATTTTTCAAGTGAGAGTGATTCGTCTCTAGATGTCCTCGCAAGAGTGGAGGTGTCATTGAGTTGTGAGATAGTACTTTTGCACATATTAATCCAACACTCTGGCCGAATAGACGAACCAGTACCGATACAAGTTAACCCCAAAGCAATGTAGTTCTCATCATATTTGCGTCTTTTTGATGATGTCGTTATGACGTCTCTATCCGTGTGCTTTCTCATGTCAGGGGGCCGAAGCTCTGCATCATACTCACTGTCACTGTCAGTGGCCATGCTAGTAACTTGGCTAGCATCAACTGTAGCGCTAGCCCTACTGCTTGCACCCTGATCCAAGGAAGAGAAACCTGGCAGGGGCATCCTCGATTGTAGGCCTACTGGTAGACCTCGATGATGTCTCTCCGCAGGGGGGATTTACTCTTTTTAGCCATGTGTCCATTATTCCGGCGCAGTTATGGCTGTTTTCTATGAATACTAACTTGACGTTAACAAGTAGACTTAGACTTAGACTTCCTCTTTATTGTCATTCAAATTTGAACTTTACAGTACAGATAAGAACAAAATGTTGTTGCATTAGCTCATGGTAGTGCAGGATAAAAGAGCAATAGGTGCAGATATAAATAAATAGATTACTGTACAGATAAATATATTGCACTTTTGCATATGCATCCACATTTACGGATGTATGTTGTATTGTCTTTATATCCCAGAGAGTTAATCCGTTTTGGGGGGGAATTGAGGGGATTGTTATGATGCGTTCAAGAATCTTATGGATTGAGGGAAGAAGCTGTTACAGAACCTGGAGGTTCTGCTACGGAGGCTGCGGAACCTCTTTCTAGAGTCCAGCAGTGAAAACAGTCCTTGGTAGGGGTGGGAGGAGTCTCTGCAGATTTTCTGAGCCCTGGTCAGGCAGCGGCTTTTTGCGATCTCCTGGATAGGAGGAATGGGAGTCCTGATGGTCTTTTCCGCCGACCTCACCACTCTCTGCAGAGACATCCAGTCTGAGGCACTGCCTAATTGGTTGCTACGCAACAATTGAAACACTGTGTCGGGAGAAGACTTGAGCGCGGGACAAGTATGTATTTAGAATGCAGGTCTATAGCGCGGGGTGGTATATTGCCTTTATCCAATAATCGTACAAAATAAATGGCTGGGGGAAACAAAACAAAAAGTGAAACCAATGCATTTCTATGGGCTAGCCGTGCAGGATTTTAGAATAGTTTTCTAAGCACTCTGCGGCAGCTTTGCTCCGTTAAAAACAATTGAGTTCTAATTGTTTGTATTGTCGCTCCGCGTCCGGTCGGCGTTGGCCTTAACGTACCCCTACAATCACCTCGCGTACCCCTGGGGGTATACATACCCCACTTTGGGAAACACTGATCTACGGTATGTGTCTGTTCTTGTTCTCAACTGCCATCTCTTGTTAATTTATAAGAGGGGCTTACAGTACATGGCATGTCAAGTCATTCGCCTTTTGTGCTCATCTGTTGCATGGCTGACTTGAAGGCCTTATTATTTCCTTACAAAAGGGTGAGCGGATATTAAGTCGGATACGAACCCAATTCTCCACCAGCCCAATTAGTGAGATTATAGCTGTCACAGGGCATGCGTTGCTGGTCTGTCTCACCTAAACGAAGGAGTCTCATTAAGTCCTGGCAGATGCTATGTTTCGTACACGCATGCGCGCACACATGCTGTTTGTATGAGCACTCGTACTTGTGCGTCTTTGCACGTGTATGCTCACAAAGGGAGAGCAATCAAGAGCCCTTTCTCCCAGACACACCCTACTGCAGAATCAAAGGTAGCACATGTGTGTACACGCACACACTTTAACGTTAAACACTGTCAGACACGAGCCTATCATCTTCAGCTGACGCGACAAATCCAGCGCGTGTGCTTCTGAGCACCGTGATGTGCATAGAAGATGTGAGCTTTGCGCAGTGAAGCTTTGTCAACACAGTGACTATTAGCGCAGCTGCTTGCTGCTCTGTAGGCCGAGAGCAAGCAGACAACACACAAGAAATGATGCACGGCTCAAGGAACAGGATCTCAAAGCCAATAAAGCGCAGATCCCTTGCAAATAGACAGCATGTACTGAGCCACACAGGCAAGCTCAGCACTCTCGTTTGTTTGTCGCTCTATATGCCAGCTCGACTTACGTGCATAGTATCTGAACATATTATCATCCATTGCTGTGCCTTCGTTGGGTTTTGTTTGGCCGCTGAGTTAATATTTGATTGTTTCTCTTGTAGGATTTTCACCTTCCGTTCCGTCTTTTTTCAGCCAGAACAGCACAAGTGGTAGTTACTGTTCAATGTATCCCCCTTGAATGTAATATTGAACGGTCCCTTATTGCGAGAGTCTGCTCATCATACTTGCCAACTTTGAGACCTCCGATTTCGGGAGGTGGGGGGCGTGGTAGGGGGTGGGGCGGGTCGTGGTTGATTGTGGGGCGCGGTTGGGGGCGGGGGCGTGGTTGGAGGCGTGGTTAAGAGGGGAGGAGTATATTTACAGCTAGAATTCACCAAGTTAAGTATTTCATATACAGTATATATATATATATATATATAAGAAATACTTGACTTTCAGTGAATTCTAGCTATATATACTGTATATATTTATTTTATTATATATATATATATATATATATATATATATATATATATATATATATATATATATATATATATATATATATATAAATACTTTAATTTCAGTGTTCATTTATTTACACATATACACACACATAACACTCATCTACCCATTGTTGAGTTAAGGGTTGAATTGTCCATCCTTGTTCTATTCTCTGTCACTATTTTTCTAACCATGCTGAACACCCTCTCTGATGATGCATTGCTGTGTGGCACGCACAAAAGTGCTTTCATCAAATGCACTAGAGTCTGGAATCGTCCATCTCTCCCTAGCATGGCCCAAAACCGGTTAATCTTTGCTTCCTGAGGAAGATCTTCACTGCCAAGCACTTTGTAGTCCACTACTTCTTCCCGGAGGCTATCCAGGTCCAATCGCAGCTGCGGCTTGGAACTTACAAGCGTATTTGTTCATCTTACTTGTCGTCGGCGTTGCCACGGCTGTATCTTCCTCGTTCTTCTGCTTCGTCTTCTTGTTGTGTGCGCAGTTGTGCACTACACTCTCTAAAAGCCGTAGATGTTATTGTCACATATGCATGTACAGTAGATGGCTGTATTGTCCTGTTTAAGAGTGTCACAACATTGCTGTTTACGGCAGACAAACTGCTTTACGGTACACGAAAACGTGACTGCTGTTGTTGTGTGTTGTTACCGCGCTGGGAGGACGTTAATGAAACTGCCTAACAATAAATCCACATAAGAAACCAAGAACTCGCCCTCGATCATTCTACAGTTATAACGTGATTGGGCAGGCACGCTGTTTATATTGTGGGAAAGCGGACGTGAAAACAGGCTGTCCTCACTCAGGTCCGCATGGAGCTGGAGGGGCGCCTGAATTTCGGGAGATTTTCGGGAGAAAATTTGTCCCGGGTGGTTTTCGGGAGAGGCGCTGAATTTCGAGAGTCTCCCGGAAAATCCGGGAGGGTTGGCAAGTATGCTGCTCATCGCTGCATGAAATGTTCGGCACTCACGTTATTTCCTTGACTCCATACCTGTCATCACGTTCTCATTTCCCGGAGCTGGGTGCGAGAAAGAGACTGTTTGTTACCCACTGGAGACAACTCTGATAGGAACATGAACGGAGAATTAATGAGACCTATAGAATCCTTTTTACTTGGATGGTGGAGATGAAATGTTGATGCACCTTTGTTGAATAGCAGGTTTAGTGAAGCAAAATAAACGGAGCTAACATTCAGTTTAAACACCTACTGATTTGATTGCAGCATTCAGTGCTTTTCATTAGTAGTCTGTATGGCACATCTTGACTTAAGAATATTTGCTCATTCTTCTTTGCCTAAGCGCTCCAACTATGTCAGATTGTGACGGCGTCTCTTTGTGTGGGCCCTTTTCAGACCATGCTAAAGATTTCCAAGTGGATTCAAGTTTGGATTTGTGCCTCTAATATTTCAGAACTTGGTAACACTTTAGTATGGGGAACACATATTCACCATTAATTAGTTGCTTATTAACATGCAAATTAGTAACATATTGGCTCTTAATTAGTCATTATTAAGTACTTATTAATAGGGATGATGTTGGAAACCGGTTCTCCCGATTGTTCGATAAGAAAAGAACCAATTCCATGGATTCGAATCCCTTTTTGAGAACTGGTTACCGTTATCGAAGCCACTATACCGTATTTTCGCGACCATAGGACGCACCATATTAAAAGGCGCCGTTTCAGTTACGGGTGCTATTTCTGTATTTAATGCATAAATAATGCGCAGCGTATTTTTGGGCGCAGGCATGGTTAAACATAAGCTAGTTTAAAACATACGCTAACTTAAAACATATGATAGCATGCATGGACGCTGTTTTAAAAAGGCAGCAGGAGCAAAGCTGAGTTCGGTTGTACTTTATTGAAGTATTTATCAATGTACTCACATTATTTTTTGATCAATCCTCATCCACAAATCCATCAGTCCTCATCTTCTGTGTCCCAAACAGTTGGGCAAGTTCTCCACCAAACACGCCAGATTACCTCTCCTCATTTTCAAAGTCAGTCTCGTTTTCCATTAGCATAGCAAGCTAGCACAACAGTAAAAGTCGACTTCTCTTGCCCCGTGCTGGTCCCCTTCTTCTCCAGTGTGCTTCACCGGGATGTCGAAAGTGAGCGGCACCTCGTCCATGTTGGTGATGTGTTTGTCGGCAATTATTTGTATTTACAATTCACATAGCAGCACTATATGCTCACTGGGGGCGTGCCTTTAGCGTCCTCTCTCACCTGGAACCTTCACCCTATAACGGCCGTATGCTGTCTTCAGTCACGTCCGCTTTTCCTCAATATAAACAGCGTGCCGGCCCAGTCATATAACATCTATGGCTTTTGGAACTCAGTGCACACACAACAACCTATCTGGATTCGATAAGAGATTAGATAAGGAATCGGTTCGATAAGAGGATTCGATAATGGACTCGAACTCGATAATTTCTTAACGAACATCATCCCTACTTATTAATAGGGTTGCAAAATTCCGGGAATATTCAAAGTTGGAAACGTTCCATGGGAATTAACGGGAATATATGGGAATTAACGGGAATTGATGGGAATAAACATTGAATGCATCATGCTAGATCTTGCAGCATGATTATTAGCTAAAACAACCTGATTTAATGCAAATTCAGTAGAATTTCAACCCTGCATGGTGCATTCCTCCATCACATGTGCAGTGCATTCTTCCATCACATGCACAGATAATTCCCAGCATGCTACTCACTACAGCAGGGCTATTGAGGCCACACTAGTATTTGAGCCCAAGGACTTCATCCAGTCAGGTAAGTTTTGATGATATTACTGGGGTAATTTGATCTATGGTATTTAAGTTTAATAGAGGTGTAATTGCTTGTTACTGTATGACTGTAGGCTACTTCAGCAGACTTCCACTCAAGCTAGCAAGCTGTTCCTGTACTTGTTAAATAATTTTGTGGCCATTATCTCTAGCTAGCTAAGTTTATGTACCACCACAGTCTCATAATGAACCGAAAATATTTCTCCGTTAGCCGTGATGCTAATTTTCTATATGTTAAATCCCATTCATTTATGTTAGCAATCCGAATTTACCTTTTTTGTGATCTGTAAAGTTCAACTAGCAAATACTAAATCAAAACGTGTAGTTTCCTCTGCCTTCTGTTCTTTTTAAAAATGCTAACTTTTCTCACTCAGGAGTTAAAAAAAATCTAAACAAGGCAGAAGAGCTCCACGTGGCTCCAGAGCCACGGGTTGCAGAACCCTGATTTAGATGTATTTGTTGGGTATATGTGATGCTGAAAACTGAATTATTTTTTTGCCAACACCTAAAAGTTGTATAACCAACTTTCTCTAACCAATATTAAATGAATATGAAAAAGATGTGAGGAAAATCATACTCACCTGAATTATGTCTGGTTTTAATATAGGTATGTTTCATCTTCATGTACTACGTAGGCTGCACTTACATTTGTAATTTGGAACTTGTGTCCTGACCAAAACTTAAACAAAAAAGATTCTAGATGCACACTTTGGTGCAGTTAGCTTAGAATTCACACCAATGTTTCCATCATCCAACCCTCGGCTGCACAGGAAAGAGCAAATTCATCAAGTAAAGCCATGATTCGTGAGCTACTCATGACACATGTCATAAATATAAATATTGCAAACAAACGCCATCTGCTGGGTTAAGTAAACTGGTTAATATTATATTATTCTATTTTTACCAGCTTCAATTTTATAAAATGCTTCTAAAATATACATTTAAAGGGTATTGTTGTCTCAGTCACACAGAGGGAGAAAGAAGAGCAAAGTAACACAAACTTGTTATGTCTCATATTTGTATTTTCTGCAGACGTTTTGCTTTTTGTTTTGTCTTAATGCTTGTAAGTCTCTTTGGTCGGTGTTACGTTCACTTCCGAGCTCAATTTTAACCGAACTGCACCAGGGTTCTGCTTGACAGCTTCTTTGCTGTGCACCACAGTTGGGATGATTGCATTCAGACTAGCAGAGCAAGCACCAGAGTTCATTTTAAATGAACCAAACATAACCAGTGTGAACACACCCTTAAGCAATCATGTTTGATGTTGTTTTTTTCTTTGCCCCAAGATGATCTGTTTATTTCCAACTGAATTATCCAGATTTGTACTCCACAGTTAAAGGTTTTTTTGCAACTTCCTCACAGTAATATTTTGCAAATCAAAAAATATAACAAGAACACCACCAGATAGCTTATATTACCATTAATGGTTTGACAGAACACATTTGTTTGACAATTGTCAGTTTTTTTTTTTCACAATTACATTTTTTATGTCCTAATTTTTAACGGCCCAAATAAAATGATTGGTGTTTACGGTGGTCACTCACCTGGTCTCGTCAACACATACACAGGGAGTGCACGCACACATACAAAAGCAGTCCAAGAGAAACAACGAACAATTTGCAGTCATGTTTTTGTTATGATAAAATATACATTTTAGCGTCTAATACAAGCTATCCAAATTGCTATTATTAGCTAACACATGCATGGTTTACATACTTGCGTAGTCAGGTCATTACGTACAAGAAGCCATGAGAGGGCGGGATATACTGTGTAAAACACATTGGAAAGTTGGCGCCCTCTAGACATCGGTGTAAATGTTGCAAACAGCCCCTTCAATTGTGTACATTCTGAATTGTCGTCATAATTATCATTGAGTTCCATCTTCTCAATGAAGGTTGGAGGTCATGGTTTGCCAGTAGAGGTGGGAATCTTTAGGCACCTCACGATTCGATTACGATTCAGAAGCTACGATTCGATTAAAAATCGATTATTGATGCATCTGTAATATATGTATTTTGATGCAGTTTTACATTTCTATTCGTTTCACAAAATAAGCGTTTATCACTTTCAACTTTTAAAAACAGTGCATTCGTAATAAGAAACAGTTAAATTAATTTCCATCACATTTGTTAAATTAATAGAAATGTGTGGAAACTGGACCATAAGTGCCTTATAATCAGTGTTGGGTTAGTTACTGAAAAACAGTAACTAGTTACAGTTACTAGTTACTTTATTTCAAAAGTAACTCAGTTACTAACTCAGTTACTTACACCAAAAAGTAATGCGTTACTGTGAAAAGTAACTACCGTATTTTCCGCACTATAAGGCGCACCGGATTATTAGCCGCACCTTCTATGAATTACATATTTCATAATTTTGTCCACCAATAAGCCGCCCCGGACTAAAAGCCGCGCCTACGCTGCGCTAAAGTGAATGTCAAAAAAACGCTGCGCTAAAGTGAATGTCAAAAAGACAGTCAGATAGTTCAGTCAAACTTTAATAATATATTGAAAACCAGCGTTCTAACAACTCTGTCCCAAAATGTACGCAAATGTGCAATCACAAACATAGTAAAATTCAAAATGGTGTAGAGCAATAAATAGCAACATAATGTTGCTCGAACGTTAATGTCACAACACACAAAATAAACATAGCGCTCACCTTCTGAAGTTATTCTTCATTCGTAAATCCTTCGAATTCTTCGTCTTCGGTGTCCGAATTGAAAAGTTGTGCAAGCGTGGTATCCAAAATGGCCGGTTCCGTCTCGTAGAAGTCATCGGGAGTCAGTGTCGCTGTTGTTCTGTGAATCCTGCCTTCCGGAAAGCTCGGACCACAGTTGTGACCGAAATATCTGCCCAAGCATTTACGATCCACTGGCAGATGTTGGCGTATGTCGTCCGAGGCTGTCTGCCCGTCTTAGTGAAGGTGTGTTCGCCTTCGGAGCTGTGTGAAAAAAGCCACCCGGCCTCTTCGCGTAAACTTCCCTTAACCACTCGCTCATCTTTTCTTCATCCATCCATCCCTTCGAGTTAGCTTTTATGATGACGCCGGCTGGAAAGGTCTCTTTTGGCAAGGTCTTCCTTTTGAATATCACCATGAGTGGAAGTTAGCATGGCAAGCTAGAACCACAGTGAAGGATGACTTCTCATTCCCTGTGGAGCGAATATTCACCGTACGTGCTCCCGTTCCACAGTGCGGTTCAGTTGCTGTGAAATACGGTAGTAATCCGTGTGCGGATGGAGAGATTGCGTCTTTTTATGGACCGGATCGTTTAGTAGGAGCCATTTTGTGGTCTTTACAGATGTAAACAGGAAATGAAACGTACGGTGATATCCGCGCGTTTTTTCTTCTTCTTCCGGGGGCGGGTGAAGCGCTTCCTGTTCTATGGGGGCGGGTGAAGCGCTTCCTGTTCTATGGGGGCGGGTGCTTTCCTTGGCGGTTGCTTGCGTAGAAGAAGAAGCGCTTCCTGTTCTACCGGGAAAAAAGATGGCGGCTGTTTACCGAAGTTGCGAGACCGAAACTTTATGAAAATGAATCGTAATAAAGCGCACCGGGTTATTAGGCGCACTGTAAGCTTTTGAGAAAAATTGTGGTTTTTAGGTGCGCCTTATAGTGCGGAAAATACGGTATTTAGTTACTTCTTCTACTTTTTTTTTTTAAAGCTCCCATTAATGCCCTTTTAGCCTTCATTTTAGTACTGTTATTGCACTGGAGAATAATACAATCTGTTGATCAACTTGACATACATTTGCATCACTGAACTCTGCTAAGCAATGTGCTCTACATACAACACACAAAGACAAAGATATGTTTCAAAGGGCCAATTTATTTCAGGCCAGAACAAATTGACAAAACTATTTTAAATAGCTGCAACATAACATACATAAGTAACAAACAGCATAATAACACTAACACTAACACTAACCACGTTAAACCCAGATTCCGAACTAATAAAGGTCTTAACTCATTCTCTTTCTATGCCACTTCAATATGGAATGCACTCCCAACAGGTGTAAAAGAAAGGGCATCTCTATCCTCCTTCAAAACCGCACTAAAAGAACACCTCCAGGCAACTACAACCCTAAACTAACACCCTCCCTTCCACATAATACCTCTTCGGATTGTAAATAATCAAATGTAGACACTTTTTCTTATACTTTCTGATCTCTCTCTCTATGTCCACTACTTGCTATACATATCCTACCAAGTCAGTCCTACACTGTTTCAATGTCCATTTCTCTGATGATGCAATTGTTGATGACTGAAGTGTTGATACCAACCAAACCTAACCCCCCCCCCCCCCCCCTCCATATCCCACACCCCAGATTGTAAATAATGTAAATAATTCAATGTATATACCCTGATGATTATCTTGTGTGATGACTGTATTATGATGTTAGTATATATGATAGTATATATCTGTATCTGGACCCCGACTTAAACAAGTTAAAAAACTTATTTGGGTGTTACCATTTAGTGGTCAATTGTACGGAATATGTACTGTACTGTGCAATCTACTAATAAAAGTTTAAATCAATCAATCAATCAATCAACAACATAGCTGTAAAGCTGGCTTCACCTAAGGAAGGCACACGTGACATACACAGAGCCTAACCAGGCAGATTTGAATTGTTGTTTTGGGCAGTAGACAGGATCTTTGATCCAAGACACAACTTACATTTAACTAAAATTTTCTTTTCTTTGTGCTCGACAAAAGAAAAGAAGTGAGAATATCTCATACTTGCCAACCCTCCCGAATTTCAGTGCCTCTCCCTGGGACAACCATTCTCCAAATTTCTGCCGATTTCCAGCCGGACTTAAGGCACGCCCCCTCCCGGTCTGTGCGGATCTGAGTGAGGACAGCCTGTCGTCACGTCCGCTTGGCCAACCAAAAAGTAACCACAGAACACTATACCGTATAGGCGTATAGTGTTCTGTGGTTACTTTTTTGTTGGCCAACGGTTGTATTGCGCACCCCCCTCCCCTCCCCTCCCCTCCCCTCCCCTCTCCTCCCCTCCCCTTCCCACACTCAGACACACAGTCACACACACACACAGAGAGCGCAGAGGAAGAATCAGAAGCACGTCTCTGCTTCGCTGGAATAAAACACACTCAGATCCTCAGTTTCTAGCCGATACTACATAAAAAATAACGTAAAATAACGCAGTAACGCATCATGTAGTAACGGTAACTGAGTTATTGAATATAAAAAAATAACGCGTTAGATTACTAGTTACCGCCGAAACTAACGGCGTTACAGTAACGCGTTACTTTGTAACGCGTTAGTCCCAACACTGCTTATAATGCAGGAGCTGGTCGGATCGCTCAGTGAGGTGGCTCGATCAATTATTGACGTTTACTAATCGATTTTATATATGTTCATGTCCGAATTGCGATGCATCTAAAAATCGATTATTTCCCCCACTTCTATTTGCCAATATCACTGGTTTTGAGCTAAGCATTCACTGTTCTATCTTGTGATGCTTTCAACAAATCTGTGTCTTAGTCTTCTTATTTTCCTTTCCCCGTCTCTTTTTTCCCTTAATGAATTGAGTTTGAAACTAATTTGATTTGACTCGCTTGTCTCGCAACCGCGTATGACATGACGTGCACAAAAATCATCAGGTTACAACAAGGCATTAAGGCTGATTTTTGCAGCATATCGGACATTTTCTAGCATCCGACATCATACAACTTTTTCTGCATGCAAGGACTGGGGGACGCATCATGAGAAAGGCGCCCACACTCTCTGGGCAGCAATCAACCGGCTTCCTCTCTCCACTATTGCGGTGCTCTGTTGGAAGTTCTGCCACGTCTTCCACAAACTGTAAGGTTCCGTAAAGGCAAGCGGGACGAGGCCCGTCCGTTCGTCACGCAGCCCACCATCATCATCATCATCGCTCGACTGCAACAGGAAGCTAACAAGCCAAATAATCGAGTCCACGAACATTGCTCCAAAGTACAGATTTTGTCTTGGTCTATATACAAAAGTAAACATTGACATGTGCAAAGGCAGTAATATATGGTAAAACAAGGTGACAGCTAAAAAGGACTTCCCCATTATCCCCTCTTTTCATAAAGGAAAAACACGCCAGGTGAAAAGCTGATTATCATCATCGGCGGTCACTCAAACAAGTATGACGATCCTCCTGGTAGGGGTGTATCCCTTTATGGAGGATGCCTGTGCGTGACTTTGTTATACTACTACGGTACTGACATAAGTTGACTCGTGTGCCATATGTGACCAAAGGGTGAACAAATATACTACAGTACTAGGATTAGAGTGGCCATAAACAGTTAGTTTCTACAGCTGGGGTCTTCAAAGTGTGGCACAGGGGCCATCTGTAGCCCGTGACTCGTTTGTTATTGGTTTTAGGCACATTACAAAAACAAAACAAAATAATCTTGGGAACACAAAGCTTAGTCTTTAAAAAAAAAAAAAATTATCTTCAGGGGATTTCAGGAAATCCCCTGAAGAGCAGGGAAACCTGCGAAACAGGCTTGTAGGGATGAAATAGCCTCTGTGTTTTTTCCTGACCTAACATATATTCCACTCTACCCCGGTATTGAGCACTGTATAATGGATAAACCACAGAAACCTTGACTATATATATATATATACCCACACATAGTAGACGCAGGGGTAACTCTTGCTTTGGTTGAAAAGGTTGGTGACCACTGCTCTATTGGCTGTTTGTTGGCAGACTGTAGAGCTCGACTTGGGCGTTTTGGAGTTTACACAAATAAGATGGATCAGTACCATGAATTGCCTTAAAAACAAACATTAAAAGTTTAAAATCAACTCTAAACCTGGATAGAAACCAGTGCAGAGACTGCAGAACTATCGTAGAGTGTTTGTCAAGAGAAGAAGATTTAGTGTTGACTGGTTGACACCAACATACAGGGCATTACAGTAGTCAGGACGAGAACCGATAAAAGCATGAGAGTCTTACTTGCTGACAAGGGTATTTGCTTTAGCCAGAAGGCTTAGCTAAAAAAAACTAACTAACAATAGAGTGAAAATTTCAGATTGTTGTCCCAGATTAACTTCCAGTTATTTACCACTGGTTTGCAATAGGGAGCAAGAGAACTCAGATCAGGGACAGCACTTGGGGGAATGTTAGATCCAAACACAATGCATTCTGTTTTAGACTCATTTACAGTAAATGTAAGAAATGATGGGACAACCATGCTTGGATGTCTCTTCTGCAGTTAAAAATGGAATCCTTTGAAATAGGAGTGTCTGAAAAAACGGTAGATAAAGTTACAGGTCATCCGCATAGAGATGGAAAGAAAGGTTGTGTTTGTCAATAATTTAACTTAGGAGCAACAAATATAAGGAAGACAGCACTGGTACAAGAACAGATCCCTTAGGCACACCAGAAGACAGTGGCGCACCGGGAGATAGAAATTCATGGTAACACTTAGTATGGGGAACATATTCTAAGTAACAAATACTTAATTTAGAGTTATTTGAACACTAGGGGAACATATAAGGGTTAGGGTTAGGGTTACTAATAAGCAAGAATTCTGAGGTTATTGAGAGAAGACTCTTAGTTAATGGCTTACTAGTTGTATAATAAGGCCATGCAGAATAAGGCATTAATAATGACTAATTAAGAGCCAATATGTTACTAATTTGCATGTTAATAAGCAACTAATTTATGGTGAATATGTGTTCCCCATACTAAAGTGTTACCAAATGTATTAATTGTAACTGCAAAAGTACTGTCGGTCAAGTACGACTCAAACAATTGAAAAACAGTCCCTTGAAGGCCAACTATTTGGGCGAAACGTTCAATGAAGCTGGCGTGGTCAAAGGTATTAAATGCAGCAAGGACGTCCAACATCTCCTGCATGACAGGCTTTTTGGAGCCCCAGGACAAAAGAATATCATTCTGGACTTTAAACAGTAATGTGTCGTGATCTAAAACCAGATTGAAACTTTATCTAAAATAATATTGTTGTAATATTGTATCGGATTATTGTTGGCATCATATCAGAAGTGAAAAAGTTGCATTGGGACAACCTTCCTGTTAGACAATCGTACAGTATGTTTCATCACACGACCGTGACAGGGGCGATCATTTGCAACCGTAAAAAATGCATCAAGCTCGTGAGGTCAACCCTTGTGCATCATTTCTAATAACCACAGTTGGTTGCCACTTATGTCTGCCCCGCACACTTTATAGATAGAGAGCGGCTGGTGTCAAAGCTGTAAAAAGTATTAGTGCTCCAGGTTGTTGGCTTGGGGACAAATGCTCATTGGAGCATTGTGTGTTTTATCGCGGCCTTCTGGACAACTCCAAAGATGTACGATCAAAAGTCCATTTTGTGTTGCCGTGCTGCTTGACAGACAAGGAACGCTGGATTCACAACGATGCCGACTTGAAAGGTCCCTCTGTGAGAGTGCCTACCTCGCTGAGGGGGACACTGCCTTGTGTTTCTTTCTTTCATTGCTCCTTGTGTGGTTATCTCTCACTGCAGGCGACACTGCGGGCACCTGCGGGGATCCTGGCACGCCTGCACATGCCAGCAGGGAGGCTGGCAACTTCAAAGTGCGAAGCAAGGTGCGATTCACCTGCGCAGTGGGACATACGCTGTACGGCTCGGCAGAGAGGATCTGCTTCCCCAACGGGACGTGGTCGGGCAGACAGCCATTCTGCAAACGTAAGGGAACTCACACGATGTCTCTGTGTTATGTTTGCAACAGTGGGCGAGTAGAGGAGTGTTCAAAACAATACTATACTCATAATTCCTCCCACTCAGTGATAGATCCACCTTTGAACTCGTGGTGTTACATAAAAAGACATGTGGGATGATTTTGCTCTCCAAAAAAGTGCCTTTAGCAACAAATTATAAACTGCAATATTTGAACAGTATCAACAAATATAATGCATGTAGTACATGTGGATGTGCATGCTGCAGGCTTCGACAATGTCACTCCAATTAATATATGTATAGTTCAATACATTAACGTACGCTCCGTGGGCCGGATCAGACCCGCGAACAGGTTTTATCCGGCCCGCGAGATGAGTTTGCTAAGTTTAAAGGGGAACATTATCACCAGACCTATGTAAGCGTCAATATATACCTTGATGTTGCAGAAAAAAGACCATATATTTTTTTAACCGATTTCCGAACTCTAGATGGGTGAATTTTGGCGAATTAAGCGCCTTTCTATTATTCGCTCTCGGAGCGATGACGTCACATTGTGACGTCACATCGGGAAGCAATCCGCCATTTTCTCAAACACATTACAAACACCGAGTCAAATCAGCTCTGTTATTTTCCGTTTTTTCGATGGTTTTCCGTACCTTGGAGACATCATGCCTCGTCGGTGTGTTGTCGGAGGGTGTAACAACACGAACAGGGACGGATTCAAGTTGCACCAGTGGCCCAAAGATGCGATAGTGGCAAGAAATTGGACGTTTGTTCCGCACACTTTACCGACGAAAGCTATGCTACGACAGAGATGGCAAGAATGTGTGGATATCCTGCGACACTCAAAGCAGATGCATTTCCAACTGGACTGGACAGATCAGCTTTCAGGAAAAGAGAGCGGATGAGGGTATGTCTACAGAATATATTAATTGATGAAAACTGGGCTGTCTGCACTCTCAAAGTGCATGTTGTTGCCAAATGTATTTCATATGCTGTAAACCTAGTTCATAGTTGTTAGTTTCTTTTAATGCCAAACAAACACATACCAATCGTTGGTTAGAAGGCGATCGCCGAATTCGTCCTCGCTTTCTCCCGTGTCGCTGGCTGTCGTGTCGTTTTCGTCGGTTTCGCTTGCATACGGTTCAAACCGATATGGCTCAATAGCTTCAGTTTCTTCTTCAATTTCGTTTTCACTACCTGCCTCCACACTACAACCATCCGTTTCAATACATGCGTAATCTGTTGAATCGCTTAAGCCGCTGAAATCCGAGTCTGAATCCGAGCTAATGTCGCTATACCTTGCTGTTCTATCCGCCATGTTTGTTTGTATTGGCATCACTGTGTGACGTCACAGGAAATTGGACGGGTGTATATAACGATGGTTAAAATCAGGCACTTTGAAGCTTTTTTTAGAGATATTGCGTGATGGGTAAAATTTTGAAAAAAACTTCGAAAAATAAAATAAGCCACTGGGAACTGATTTTTAATGGTTTTAACCCTTTTGAAATTGTGATAATGTTCCCCTTTAAAAATGAGCTGAAATTTTTGAATGAAAGAAACTGCTGTTCTAAATGTGTCCATTAGATGTCGCAATAGCAATTCTTTGTATCTTTGTAGATTTAAAAAAAAACATATGTAAAAAACAAACAAAAAAACACATGATTTTAGTGCACCAGTCGAAATAAATAACATCCTGTAATTTGATTTTGATATCATTTTTTTATCTTGATAGATTGAAAATGAACACTAATGAGTTGACTGATGAACATTATCACATAATTTATTTTACAAAGTATAAATAAAGATGGAATACTATTTACCGCAACATGTAAGTGTAAAAAAAACAACAACATAACTTTTTAAACAAAGTTAACAATCTAAAGTTGTCTTTATTTTTAAGTTATCGTGCTGTGATGTTACCAGTCCGGCCCACTTGGGAGTAGATCTAAAATGAGTTTGACACCCGTGCATTAAAGCATACATGCATTGAACCTCACCATTTTTTTCATTGGGACAAAGTTGTCGACACTTTGGTCAAGCTGTGGTACGGACTGTGGTGAACGAACCCTTGTGAATTTAGACGACATTATTTAAAAAGAACCCCAGCTCTTCTTCCGCCGTGGCTTATCTCAGGAGGTTCAATCGGATATCAAGGCAAATTTTTCAGTGCTTTGCTCTCCTCTCCTTTACCGCGGGCCAGCTGGGCACAGTGCCAGTGTCATTTCTAATATGACAGGCCAACGCAGCAGACCCTCTGAGTTCCTCTCTCTGTGTTGCTTTTCCATTCAATCTCTCTTTTTTTTCCCCTCCGTCTCGCTCGATCGCTCATTTCCTCCAGCCAACCTTTTTTTTTTATCTCGTTTCTGCCCAGATTTCTCTCCCACTTAATCTTATTGTCTGGCTACCTTTCTTCCAGTGTCTTTTCTTCCCTCCGTCCTCACTTGCTGTCTCCTGACTGAATACCTAATGTGAGCGCGCGCACGTGTTTGCGCGTGCCTAATGATGATTATAGCACCTGGTGGCGTGTGTGAGTAATATGCTCGCGCATACCTAAGTGTTTGTTTCAGCATATGTGCTAATTGACAAACCTCCGCAGTAGCCACAACATGTCTCCTTCCTGCATGAATCACGGTGTCATATGTTCCAGGCAATTAGGTGATTTACAAAGCAAATCAGTTTTCTAATTAGACTTGATGCTGAGCAGGTGAAAAATACAATAATTTTGTCTCTCTAGAAAGCATTTAGCCTTGCAATACATTTATAAATGTGTACAAGATGATAATTTGGCATGCTATTTTGTAAAGTTAATTTAAACATTATATTTGTTCTAAACATTTATTACATTAAGCTTAAAGGGGAACTGCATTTTTTTTTTCATTTTACAGTCATTATGAAAGACATGACGACAGATGGATTTTTTTAATGCATTCCAAATACAAAATAAATAAAAAACTAAAAAAAAGTCTGCTTACAGCACAGCCATTAAAAGGTCCTCTATTGCGCCCATAAAATCCAATAAATAACTATTCAAAAAGCGCCAACAATACTCCATTTACATTTTGTGACTTGAATATTAACCAAGTATTAGTGATATTGTTATTATGAGCGCAAACGCTGACAAACTATTTATAGCGGCGTCATAATCACTTCCGTGTGTGTCTATTAGAGATGCGCGGTTTGCGGGCACAACCGCGGAGTCCGCGGATTATCCGCGGATCGGGCGGATGAAATTTAAAAAAATTAGATTTTATCCGCGGGTCGGGCGGTTGAAATAAAAAAAATTAGATTTTAAATAGATTCAGGCGGGTGGCAGTTAAACCAATTCGGAAATATATATACATAGTTAAATGTTGTTACCCACATACGAAAAACGAGCAGGCACCTGCAGCATATGCCACAACAGAAGAAAAAAAAAAAAAGAGATGGACACTTTTACGGAGCGGAGAAGGCCCCCGACGCCTCGCCGAGGTCCGGGACCGAGGCCCCTTCCCCCGAGAGGGCCCCACCGGGAGCCGTAGCTGAGGCGATCCGCGATAAGGGCCCGACGCACGTCCAGGGTCACCACCGCGCCCACCGCACTGACACCCCGCCTCGTCCGCCTTCGCCGCGGCCGGCGTCACGCGCAGCAGGTAAGCAGCTTACCTGCCCGCCACCCCCGTGGCCGGGGGCTCGTAACAGGGGTCGCTCCGCCCGCGCAGCTTACCTGCCCGCCACCCCTGTTGCCGGGGGCGCGTAACAGGGGTCACTCCGCGCGCAGTGCGCTCACGAAAGGGGTGGGGCTCACCCTGGTTGATATAGACAGCAGGACGGTGGCCATGGACGTCGGAACCCGCTAAGGAGTGTGTAACAACCCACCTGCCGAATCAACTAGCCCTGAAAATGGATGGCGCTGGAGCGTTGGGCCCATACCCGGCCGTCGCCGGCAGCGAGACGCGCTTGGAGGTGCGCTCAGCACGGCTCCCATATGATTGCGCACTGGTGTGCGTCTGGGTCGTGACAGCGTGGCACGCGAATGTCTGTGCTGCATTGGATCAGTCTCCTTTCTTTAACAGGCAAAAGCTTTATAACCTCACTAATGCCTTGCATCGTCTATATTAGATATATAACAACGGGCGGATGGCGGGCGGGTGCGGTTCTGATCAAATGTTACATCGGGTGGATGGCGGATGGTTGACGACTTTCTGATGCGGTTGCGGATGAAATAATTGCCTATCCGCGCATCTCTAGTGTCTATGTATCCTCTCTTCTCTGCTCCTTGTAAGTTCATTGTAGATCATAAATCAAAAGCACAACCATCAAGCATGTTGTTTTTATTAGCATTAAAGTGATGCTTTAGGGCCACGTTCACACTGCAAAATATGATGCCCAATTTAGATTTTTTGTTAAATACGATCTTTTTATGTAAAATTTAGGGCTGTCGAAATTGACGCGATAACGCGTTTACTATAAGGTCCTTTAATGTACATTTTTTTTAACGCGCGATTAACGTCCTGACTCTTATTTGACCCTCGTCCCATTCCGTAGCTTGAGGAATTGTAATGGCTATCCAGTTACTGTGGAGCTACAAGCGGGTAAAATAGCGAGCAAAAATGCACAAAGAAATCGAGACATAATAGAAGTCTCAGGTCCAAAGCCATGGCAAGTCGTTCTAAGGACAAAACAAGACAATTTTACATTCAATCGCCGTGGGACGACAACATTGGAGCGAGCGCTGCTGGACCGCTTTGCGTTTGAGTTTATATTGTAGCCAAACCTTTCCCCTAAAGACATGTCTAAAAAACTTTTGTTATTTTTTATAATTTTTGCCCATTTATTGTGTTTTGTTTACTTTTCCGATTAATGCAGAACCAGCATAGCAGTTTTGAATTGGCATCAATCAGAGATATCAAACTTTTCTGTTCCTTCTCATCCTACCAACCAAGTTGTTGTCTGTTGGTGTTTTTTTTTATTAAGGAAGTATGTATCTATCCTATACCTCCTCCATGTAAATATATTTTTCATAATGCATTTTCTTATGTTTGAGTCCAGACGCACAAATGTGCTGTTGATCCGAACCACAGCTTCGCGCACACAATTAATTGTCAGCATGCATATTTTTGTGTTGTCTAGATTGCAATTCAGAAAAGGTGTTACAAATTAGCGATGTGTGCTGCTGGTTCAACACATCACACACAGGTCAGAGCGTAATAAATGAAGGTGCAGAAAATGATCGTCTTTGTGGTAAAAGTCCCATATGCACGCAAAATCCTCATTTAAATAAGGCTGTCTGCACTACTTTTCAATCGCACACACAGTGTTAGTACATCACATGCAACACGGCCACTCATAATACACACTATTTTATTTTTTTGCTCATGCTGTTCAGCGCGTAGTATTTTGATTTTAGTAAGCTAGGTCCTAAATGTTTTTTGTTCTCACTCACTAAAATTGGATGTTACGTTAGTAAACTATTTTTGGCGCAAACTGCAAGGAATCAAAACAAAGTTGTTCCAGTGGTGCACTTGCTTAAATTGACTATCTAGCAAGAGACACGCTACAAAACCTGAAATTGGAGGTGTGGGAACACTTTGGATAGACAAAGGGAGTCATTCAAGGCAACTGATCTCGAAAACCTGCAGAAATAAAGGGGTTCAACACTATTAGCTGCGGCTTTAGCCGATCACCACCAATTTTTAAACACCAAAGTAAAGGTAACACATAATAACCGAGTGAAATTATGGTAGTGGCAAGTTACCTAATGAAGCATTAAGTTGGAAGGGATTTAAATATAAACATGTCACCGACAATCAGTGGCGAAACGGTGAGAGTTAAACTGTCAGTTCAGTGTAAACAAACAATTAGCAAAGCGGCATTCTTGTCCGTAGCCTACTGTATTATTTGATCACTGTCTAATTTCTGACAGCAATAATTACCACATTAGAATCTCTAAAGAATGTTAATGTGATGTTGTACATTGGTTTATTTTTAGTGTTATGCCATGAATTAACAACAATCACAAATAAATTATATGTACTGTAGCAGGTGTAGGATTAAATAAGCTCAGCTTCTTTCTACTTCTTTGAGACATGTTGAATTGTGTAATTGTGAATATGTGCTACAGTTATGGATTGGTAGAGAATTCGGTACTTTTATAGATACTGACCAAATTCCGTCAGTACTACCGGGTATCAACTCATGTAAAATCAAACAGTGCCATATTTCGATATCATTGTTGCACATGACATCACATCCGGTTATAGATCAGCTCAAAAACTCAAGTGGCACTCACACTTTTCAGTTCCACTTATCTAAATACGCTTGCTTGATCGTATTTTAAAGTGGATTTGCCATATAAATACTACTGATTAACATTTTCAGGTGCACATGGTGATTTCAACACCACCGGATTTGGTAATGAAAACTTCAACGAAGATGCACGTTACAATCAAACAGCTTGTGTGTAGTAAGTACAATATCTACTATACAATAGAAACACGTTTTAGGGTGCAACAAAAGACGAGATTCAACCTAATGGCAAAGACTACTCCCTGACCAGGAAACACAAAGTAGCCTATACACTACTGCCATCTAACGTCTTGGAATTGGCAACTGCATACAACGTCTACGAAATAATACTTGTAAATGAGACTCAGAAGTGTAAGAAAACAAGATATAACAACTTGACAGCAAAAATAACATTACCAGATTAGCGTTAAATGTCAAATGAAAAAATTAGATTCTATTGTTAGACAAATTAACATTTATTAACACATGAACACACACAGAAGTACACAAAATGGTTACCAATTTCCAGGCACCTGGAAATGGCATATCGATTCCAATGTGAAAGGTACCCATCCCTACATCCTGTGTGACCTTATATGCATGTTTGGAAATAAACTCAAACTCAATGCGTAATCATTGTGATAATCGTGAAACTGTAATTATTCCTCAATTAATAATCTTACAGTCCAAATCTATAATCGTTGCTTCCCTACTTGTATATCATGTTTTGTTTTTGAGGCTGTACAAAATAAACAGGAGCAATTCCCATCAATGAGCAGTAATCTACACTAGGTCAATGCAAAAAAAAAAAAATCCAACAATTTATCTCATAAACAAATATGGTTATCATTGTAATATGAAGAAGCCCTTTGTTCGCTTTGAGGTGAATACTCGTCATCTTCCAGCTTGTTATGGAAAATATGAAATCAATTTTTTTGTTTCACTTTTGACCCTCAACTCCTCCATTTCTCGCCTACATTGCAGCAATGCAGTGTGGGAACCCAGGGACACCTGCTCATGGCCGTATTTCCCGTGTGGATGGTACAACCTTCTCCCACTCCATTGTGTATTCCTGTATGGAGGGTTATTTCCTGTCAGGCTCGCCCACACGCCAGTGTCTGGCGAATGGCACGTGGTCTGGCATGGCTCCAAACTGCACATGTGAGTATTTTTCTGCACATCTGAAACATGAAGAATAAATGTGTTGCTGAATTTACTTTAAAGGTTTTCCACCTACTGATGTTTATCATATTTTCTGATGTATTAAGGACGTGTTGATATAATTAAAAAAATGCTTCTCGGTGAGAAGTAATAGACCATACAGCTATTCATAACTCAAAATCATGCACATGAACGCAATGACCCAATAGGTTATTGTTTCTTACCAAAACAGAATTAATTAAATAAACAAATACAAACGAACTGACAATGACTGTCATGGCTGTGAATGTCAGTCACACACGATAAACCGAATCCGTAATTTTTCTGAAGTGTTGCCTGATGAGCTTTAAAAAGTGGATTGAATTAAGCTAAAATATGCATCTAAATCTTAAAGTAGCACATACATCTATGAGCACCTTCTCTGAACTGTCAAGCTTTTAAGTGCCTTCATTTCTGCAAATGAGCCTTGCAGTAATTAGGCAGTGTGGCAAATTATACTGAATTGAAGACTATCAAATACATTTCGCAATGCATTCCCCAAAAAACTCAGAATGTTCTCGTCTCTCTTTTTCTTCCGTGTATTGGCACACATAATCAATGCTTGGTTTTATTTGAAAATGCAATATATTAGTAATTGTCAAGCTTTCTCCAGTCTCTGTCAGCCTTATCTACACCTTGAATCTACATTTACTGTAATTTCAGGGCGATGGACTGCATCTAAAACAAGCTGCACCCACCTAGTTTTTGGACAAGTTTTATTTTGTACACAATTTGGCCAGACAAGTCTATCAGCTGCAGGTGTATACATTAAAATACAAAATACTTACACATGCACTTGTGTCCGTTCTCAAATCCAAATTTGATTGCTTTTGGCTTTGGGGCTTCGTTGTATGCATTCCGTTGTTTCTTCTACATGACTAGGGTGTGTCCATAACGTGCTAAATGGCTGACTGAATTATTATGTGATTGTGTTTGATTTAATGTGAACAATTTCATACAGTTGTGGTCAAAAGTTTGCATACACTTGTAAAGAACATAATGTCATGGCTGTCTTGAGTTTCCAATAATTTCTACAACTCTTATTTTTTTGTGATACAGTGATTTGAGCACATACTTGTTGGTCACCAAAAAACATTCATGAAGTTTGGTTCTTTTATGAATTTAAAATAGTTCTACTGAAAATGTGACCAAATCTGCTGGGTCAAAAGTATACATACAGCAATGTTAATATTTGGTTACATGTCTCTTGGCAAGTTTCACTGCAATAAGGCGCTTTTGGTAGCCATCCACAAGCTTTTGGTTGAATTTTTGACCACTTCTCTTGACAAAATTGGTGCAGTTCAGCTAAATGTGTTGGTTTTCTGACATGGACTTGTTTCTTCAGCAGTGTCCACACATTTAAGTCAGGACTTTGGGAAGGCCATTCTAAAACCTTAATTCTAGCCTGATTTAGCCATTCCTTTACCATTTTTGGCGTGTGTTTGGGGTCATTGTCCTGTTGGAACACCCAACTGCGCCCAAGACCCAACCTCTGGGCTGATGATTTTAGGTTGTCCTGAAGAATTTGGAGGTAATCCTCCTTTTTCATTGTCCCATTTACTCTCTGTAAAGCACCAGTTCCATTGGCAGCAAAACAGGCCCAGAGCGTAATACTACCACCACCATGCTTGACGGTACGATGGTGTTCATGGGATTAAAGGCCTCACCTTTTCTCCTCCAAACATATTGCTGGGTATTGTGGCCAAACAGCTCAATTTTTGTTTCATCTGACCACAGAACTTTCCTCCAGAAGGTCTTATTTGTGTCCATGTGATGTAGTAGAAATTATTGGAAACTCAAGACAGCCATGACCTTATGTTCTTTACAAGTGTATGTAAACATTTGACCACAACTGTAAATACAGTTGTTTCGCTAAATAATGCTATATTTTTGTATTTTGTCATTTAATATACATGTTTCACACGGAAAACAATTAAACAATATAATGTACGATTTATTACGTTATAGACTGATGTGAAAATGTTGAAAAATCAAGTGCCGCAAGTCCCGGCAAAAAAACATAACCTAATAATCATACATGTGATTGTTTGTGGTGTGAAAAATGTGTTTTAACTGACAAATTAAAAATGTAGCATTATTTAGAATGACTATTGTACTCAAGTGAAAGATTTCTTCAATGCGCATGTACGTCACTGCATTCTTTTGATTCAAATGCCTGCACAAATGCGGGGTGTTCATGAATTCCAATAGGAGCATGTCTCGCCAGCACACCAACACCATTTTAGAAGTACCAGAAATGTACAGTAAATAATATCCTACCCTAACAATAACACAAACGTGAGGCCAGTGCAATACGTAACCCAGAACACTGGCAAACATATGATATGATTCACAAGCTCGCAATATTATTCACGCCAACAGCAATGTTATACATTTGACATCATTCGATAGAACCCATGGATCATATGAAGCAATGAAAACAAGTGTTGGGCTCTTTAGTATTGTTAGACAGCTTGTTATTTTTGTTGTAAGCCCTGTTTATGTATTTATTATATACATGTTACATGTTGTCAACATGTGTTGGTTTGTACCTTTTTTTTAAACACATTCTGCACTGACGTACTTTCTTTGGGGTTTTTTTCTGTTTGGGGTTTGAAGATAGGATTAGATGTGGACTTCATGCCAGCATACTGATCAGTGTGTTGGATGAGATAAATGTTGTCTCCAAGTATTCCTGTTACATGAAACATCACAGTTCCTATTGAGAGATAAAAATGTTAATGCAGGTAAAAGTAATACACAAATAACTTATGTCTATCCACATGTGTACAGTAGCTTTTCCATCAGACTAACATCAGAGGAATACATAAATCAAGCAAAAGAGAGTGAGAGCATACAGGTAGTGAATTAAAAAATGTCAATTGTTGTAGCAAATTGCCTGCAACTTTTTGACATTGTGTTGACACATTGTGTAATTTATGAATCAATGCACTCAGACTAGTCTTCAGTTTTTTTGTGTATTTTTTGCCTTCCAGTCCAGTAAAAGGCTCTTTTTTCCCAAATGTGCTTTTTTCTTTACTAATTGACATTTTCATCAACTGCTTTCTTATTTCATGCCAACCGCCTGCGGCTTTTGTTTGGAGAGACTTATCAAATTTAATTCCAGATAATATGCTACAGTGGAGTCTTAACCGCTTGAGGTGGTCTCCTGAATTATCATCAGGCTTTTGTAATGTGCACATTTCATACAAATGTTTTAAAAGTTCAATCAAGCCATTAAAAGTGCTGGTGTCAGAGTGTATCAAGAGACAGTGCTTATATATACAATAGACAATATAATATGTTTCAACCAGATATCCTCCTAAGAACAAGCAAACCTGTTCGTTGGACTTTTTGTTGCCGATCTACTCCTTTTTGTCAAAGTTACATGTTTTAGATCAAAATAGCCCTGTTATGCAAAATACAAATGTTCACTGCAGAGTGCATGTCTGCCTCACAGCCAAGTGGGTTTGCATCTTGGCTCGGACCGGTCTGTTTGGATAGTAGTGCATACACGAGGAAAATGTATCAAAATATTTCCAAGAAAACCTTACAAAGCACCAAAAGGTACACACAACCTTCATCAATGAAAAACAGACACATTGAACCTTCATTTTTTTTCTCCAGAATTTAACTTACTTTACTTTTTAACATGCCTTGTTCTGCTTTTCATGTTCAAGTTGAAAATATTTAGCTGTCCTATTTGAGAAAACACAGGGCACAGTGCTCAGATCCTAGCAACTCAAACAAGATCTCATCCAGAATTTGGATGAATACATCCAAGTGTTGATATCCTTGGCAGGAACTGATTATAAACAAACAGGAATTAATTTCATGTTGGAGGCGTTTGCAAAGACGACCATATGCATCAAACTGCCCCTTTCATTAAGGCGAAAAAGTCAGGCAAGTTTTTTTTAATAAGCGAGTGTAAATTAAGACTGAAAGATTAGAGAGGGGCTATGAAAAAGCAATTAAAATAAGGTTGGCAACATGTTTTTCCATCAGATAGAATGAGGTCAATACCTGACATTGTAATGGGCAACACCCAGCCATGTGTTTTGGCATAGTAGCAAACAACTTCTACAAAGGCAGCAGCTGAAATCGTCAAATACCGAGAGCTGAACCATCTACATCAAAAGTATATGTTCCTAGTATAGTCCACCATCAATCCCACAATCCTCAAGGTGGAACTGCTCAGTTTTTTAGTGTGCGTATATACCCTTTGCATTATGGTTAGCCATTTTTATGGTGCACCAGTGTATCATTCAAACCCACAAAGTTTGAAAATAAATGTGTATGTGAGACTATTATTTTTTATGTGTACCTTCTGCAAATATTGCAAATAAAGGGACAGCGAGATTGGGAGACCAACAATAAATTGGAATAAAAAAAAAAAGTTGCCCTCTCCTGTGTTTTCACAACTTCAGATTGCTTTCTGAAACAAAGTGAAAGAATATGTGAATGTCAAAAGGTACCTGTTGTCAGCAATACCTCAACGTTCAAGTATAATGGTGTTGCTATAACCAATAATGTGCAGTGAGGAATTAGTGTTGTCATTTTGTAAGCAGCATTTCCATGTTCTTCTTGATTTTGATGAAGTTATATTTCTAATGTTTTTGCTTTCTCCATGATGACAGTGATCACTTGTGGTGACCCTGGAAGCCCAGCAAATGGACTTAGACTTGGAGATGATACCACCGTGGGCCACAATGTGACGTTTTTATGTCAGCTGGGCTATGTGATGGTGGGAGGAGACCAAAACGTTACTATGACCTGCACCAACAACGGCACGTGGAGTGGCACCATTCCAGCATGCAAGGGTAAGGGCCACTCGCTCGCATTGTACGTTTTTGTTCTCGTTTAAAATGGAGGTAGATAAACATAAAAATATTACACATATAAAACCCATCTAACCTCCTGAAAATCAGCAATTGTTTTGCGTAACAGGGAGATTTATTTCCAAAATGTGTAACTCTGACAATAGAAATAGACAAAAGGTTGGCTGCACAAAAAGCTGGTTTTGAGTATACTATTCAAAATAATTAAATCCTTGAAATGACAAAAAACAAGTGAACTGAATGTTGTTTGTTTCTGTTTGTTCAAACATACTCAAGGAAGGTAAAAAATGTGCATGAATAACAATTGATGACCATATGTTTTGTTTGACTGAATCAAGAAAATAATAAAAGGTAATGTACATAGTTATAGATGACTGGTATACCATACACACGGACCTTAGCAGATTTTACGAGATATATTGTGTGTCTGTCCTGCAGACATTGTCGTTATTTGTCAAACAAGTTCTAAATATCTTCCGCGGCATTGTAGATAGTGTTAAAAAGTATATGCGGTGTGGCTACTAGGAATGGGTACCAAATTTGGTAATTTTATAGGCACGCAACAAATTCCGTCAGTACTACCTGGTATCGACTCATGTAAAATCAAACAGTGCCGTGTTTCGATACCTTTGTTGCTTGAGAAGTCACGTTCGGTTGCAGATGAAACACTTGGCGAGGAAACAATCACTCAAGCAGCACTCTAAGCGGACCTTGTAAATTGCCAATTAAGCAATTATGCCTTATAAAATTGTTTTAAAGTAAAGTAAGTCTCCACTGCTCCTAAATCTGCTAGCTTGATGCTAATTTACATTGTCTTCACAATACACATGCTACTAATTAGCATTTTTACATGGAGAATTCAGCATCTCCAAACTCGGTAATCTAAGTACAACTAAGATGCACGTTACAATCAAACAGCTGGTATTAAATTCAATACTTAGAGCATTAACATGTTTTAGGGCACAACGAAGTCTAGCTATAGCTTAATGGCAAAGACACTGATGCTGAAAATCATACTTTATATTTTAACCTTAACCTGAACCCAGCAGCACAAATCACAGGTCCTTAAAACTATTAAATTCAGCAACCGTTCTGCTCATTAATATAATTTGATATGAAGTTACAATATTGATTTGTACAAAATGATTGACAACTATATTTTGACCTGTTTGTTATCTGAAAATGAAAGAAGTTCTGTTTATTTTTCATGCAGCAACTGCCACAACTCCCTCATGTTGATAAAATGGCTGAAAACCTAAAGTATGCTAATTTTGGACAGGGCTTAAACATGTGCAGAATGTTGGGGTATTAGCCATTTGTACCACAGCAAGAAAGTGGTTGTTTGTTGGAATTTCTGTATTGATTGAATATATCGGTTTCACACATGCTTGCATGAGATAACTAATTATTTTATACATATACCATAGTCCAAAAACATTCATTGAGGTAAAATGGACCTATATTCACATCATTGGTGCGAATATACTGTAAGTGTGAATAGGTTTTCCTGCAATTGACTGGCGACCAGTTCATGATGCATCCCACTTCAGATAGGCTCCAGAAAATTAACCAAAGTATTTACTATTCAGAATGGTGATAAGTAGTTTAAAAGGGACAACCGCAGCTTGGACCTCCATAAACACCCTAATAAACAAGACTTTAGGGATTAACTGGCCACATAAACACAGCCTAAAATAGAAAGGTGTGTGTGTGTGTGTGTGTGTGTGTGTGTGTGTGTGTGTGTGTGTGTGTGTGTGTGTGTGTGTGTGTGTGCGTGTGTGCGTGTGTGTGTGCGTGTGTGTGTGTGTGTGTGTGTGTGTGTGTGAGCTGAATGTAGTAGAAGACTCAAAAACAAAACAAGGAATTTGATACGACAGAACTCGTGACACAACAAGGGAGAACCAAAAGGCAACAAAGCGGGAAATAGTCGTCGGGACAGAAGGACAGGGCAGACACGGGTGTGTTGTCAAGCGGAAAAAACAAACAAAGACTGTTAAAGAACATAAATATAGATTAAAAAAAGAAAACAATATAATCCTTAAACTAAAGACTGAGACTGCAGCAGGTATAAAAGCTGCATGCGGCATGCCGTCAACCTTGGTAAGTGTGCTGTAACAACCTTGGCATGCTGCCATTCTGCCATGTACAATAAAAAGTACATGCTTACATACTGAGCTTTAATGAGATTAGCAAGCAAGGTGACAGAGTTTCCTATGTGGTCACACACTGGCATATAACTCTCTTAAGTGTGCTGAAGTGGCAATAGCACATCAGAGTGCCTGTGAGACAAGCACGTACTTTAATGAAGGCATATTTGTTTGTATACACACATTTGCTGTTGACTAAATTATACCCTTCATTGCGTAATTAGAACTGCACCTTATATTTCTTGGCAACATATTTGGGCCTAGAAAAACAAAGCATTCAGAATTGATGGTCCATAATGAAGGTTGTAATTGTTTCAGCTACTACTACAACAGTGTGTCAAGAGTTCTACTTGTATGTCAAAGCGTGAAGTACCTCTGAGACCTGATGATTGATTACCAGCGAGTCCTCAATTTTACAACCACAATCACTGTAATGGTTCTCTAAAAAGTTAACTGCACAGGCCTGTGCTCTCTCTGTGGACTTGATTTGTGTTAATGTTGTTGAATCCAGCACAAGCATCAGGGGTCCCATGCGTTTCGGAAAACCTGGAAAAGTATTGTCCCAATTTTCCAGTCAGAGAATGAGATAAAAGGTCAAATGTTATTGAATTGGGTTCATACCCCACCTGCCTTGTGACCGAATGCAAAGGGGTTAAAAGTTATCCGCGTGCATGTCTGTAATTCACTTAAATAAAGGCACAGCCCTTCTCTGCTTCTAGCCGGCATACCGCCCGACGTGACGCATTTCTGCTTGGAGCAGTTCTGTAACCCAGCGCTTACTTTGACTTTGTCACTGGATTTAGCAACTTTTCAAACCCTGTTCAGGATTTAAAGCCTTGAGGCAAAACTAATGACCAGAATTCAAAAAAGTTTGCTCGTATTGTTCCGCGAATGTAAGGTTTTCTCTCTGTTCTCTGTTGAGTGACAGACACAGTAGGGTTACTGTTGCTGTGTCATTTACTACGCCGGGTTGAATAATTAAGATCATTAATTTGAACTAAAAGTAGTTAACAGAGTGCAATGAGCACAGAAAACAAGGAAAAAATGGGAAAAGTAGGCAGTGCAAGCAAACCACTGACATGTCTTACGGTATTACCACTGTTAGCATGAATGCATAAATTAATGTGATTTAACATTACAGCTATCAGTCATTCATGTAGTAGCTACAAATGTTTTGAATTCAGGGAAAGAGTGAGAACCAGGAAGCATGCGTTGTAGCGACTGTTCGTCCATGACCAATGCATCAAACTCTTGATTTTAAAGTCACAGATTAGCGTGTCTGCCACAGCAATCCTAAAAGTAACTATTAGCACGGGAGATTAACGACAGCGGACAGTTTTCACAACGGCATGCAAACGAAAGATGGCTGGCTCGTTGTTGCTAAGAAACTATTCCCAAGTCGCTTCCTCAGTTACAGAGAACAAAGCTACTTTTGGATTTGCTCCATAGAGAACGGCGAATCACAGATGAAACATGAGAGAAAATAGGTTGTCGGAGATTGGCAGGCAGTCAGACATCCAATAAGAAAGAGATGAGGCAAAGGCAGGTATGATGCATGACTCTATCATTAATTGAGATGAGAATAGATATCAGCAGAGATGTTCCAATCCAGATCATGGGATTTTGCCTTTTTTAACTGATGGATGATTGGCTGATGAGCCGTGGAGTTCATCCGATCTTTACCGCAGCTGTGTCCCAGTGTGTGCATGACTAAAAACGTGAAAGATTCCTTCAGAAGGGATGCATACTCAGGGAGACACAATTACATTTCCATATTCATTGTTACACACATGCAGGAGTTGCATGAGTTCCAGAAGGGTGATTGTGTCTTACTGGAGCCCTGGCTCGAATTTGAGCGTAAACTGCAACAAAAGCATTGTCTATCCACAGTGCAAAGCTGCTTCTAAGATACAAATCCTCACCACCAATGGCGGAAAATGAACTAAGTTTCTTTCAAGTATCATTATTACTGAAGGACTTGAGGAAAAATAATTGTTAAACATGCTACACACACACACCAGCGACCACAGCGACAAAATAAACTAATTGCTAATGCTTCAATGTAAAGTAATCCCTATCTTGGGACTGCCTGTTGTCGTATAGTTTGTGACTCTTCTGACTGTTTAAGTCGTTGTTGTTCGAGAGACTAAACAGGGAAGGATTGTTTTAAAAAGCCCACCACCCACAATTCAAAACTATCAAAGTGACACTAACTTGAAATATTTCAATTATTCATGAGCTCTGTACTCTGGTATGTAATGGATGTTGGGTGCACCGATGTTACCCAAGGCAATTGTACACAAAGAATATGTATGTTTCTGTCCATGCAAGTGTAACTCTGGAATAGTGCATGAAGCTCCAAACCTCCAAGCCCTGTTCCTTGACATCTCGCACAGCAGCTCAGGCCCTCGGCCCCCATCATCGTCAGCTTGATGGGGGGGGGGGGGGGGTGCAAAGTGCAACCAAAGGCTGTTTTACTTAGAAACTTTAGTTGCGGTTGAGCTGCGTGATGTAACACCAAAAATGTTTTGAATTGTTTTGTTTTGTGTAAATGCTTGATTTTCAAAATTAAAGTGTTTACAAAGTACAAAGAAGAAGAACCATGAGAAACATTCTGAATTTATTTCATCCATCCATTCATTTCCTAGATAATCTTATTTATCTCACCATATGAAATACAATTCACTTCACTAATTATTATTTATTTATTTTTAATGTTGTTACTTATGGAGTATATTGGGAATAAATTGAGAACAGGAAGTGAACAAAAGTTTTAGCAACTGCTAAATTAAGGAAAAGGTTTAGGATTAAATAAGCTCTGCTTCTTCCTACTCTTTTTCGGACATGTTGGATAGACAAATTGGAAATTGTGATGTACCATATTTTTGTTCCAAATAAACACAAACTCAACTCAACTCAACTTCCTATAGTGATAAATGTTTAAACATTGGTGGTCAAGGTATGATGTCTGTTTTTTGTGTTTTTTTTTAACTCACCGTGCTGGTTTCTAAGGGAGACTGCAAACACTCTTTCACCCACAACTTTTTTAGATGTTTGGGGTTCTTTGATGTAGTGTGTTGTGTCGCATTAAAGTTGCATGGAAATTTATTTCTCATGCATTTTTCAGCAGACAATTAATTGCGTGAAGGTTTCACTATGTAAAGGCAACCTTCTTCATTGCACAGATGCTCACACACCACCGTGCACGCATGCAGCCACACGGGAGCGTTTAATTGCCCAGCTGTCTCCCTCGTGCACACACAGACACTAAAGCGAGAAACACCTTCGCGTCGGCTTCGACCACGGCTGCTGCCAGAACGCTGTCAGCTCCTACTGACCTGTATGCATTAGTCAGCCAGCCAGAGGATCCCTTTGCCTCACTCCACTGCTCTCACTTCTGCAGCAGCACTTATTTCTCTCATGGGGCAAATGAATAAAAGACAGACTAGAGAGAGGAGTCTGATTACTAAATGGGTGCTTTATATTAATTTAGACATTTCTCCAATTCATGGATCATTAGGAAGGAACGCAGATACATTTTTTTAAAATCCCTGTCAACCGCTTCCTCCACTTCCTCAGTCTCTCTCAAAAGGCGTTTTAGGACAAAGCACCAAGCATTTTTTCTTCTTGGTGACTGTCTTACTGAATGAAAAAATGTCAGTTTTCTCCATCAGCCAGCCCTACCAGGTGCTCGTCTTTTATTTTGATCGATTCAGGTTTCAGTTCAGGCTGGACTTGATGTTTGTAACCGACATAACTCTGAGCATCTGTTATCTTTTCGGTGTGTTTTGGATGCTATTCTGCTGGGTTATGAGACAGTTTTCCAGAGAGGGTGGGAGAATGCGGATAAGACAAAAAAGTGGCCTTGGAAAAAAAAAAAGAAAAACTGAAAAAGATAAAGAGATTCACTAGTGCATAATTTTGCACTTAATGTGAGCTTGTCAGTAGTCATGCTTTTGTGAGTAGCGCACACACGCGCACACACACGCACACACACACACACACACACACACACACACACACACACACACACACACACACACACACACACACACACACACACACACACACACACACACATTGCAGCTGACACATTGTAAGCCTTACACGGAAAGGATTCACTTTGAATCCCTTGTTTGGCGCGTTCAACTAAGAGGCACTAATGCCGCTTAGAACTATTCAGGAACATCGGAACACTCTTTGTTTTCCTGCCGGCCTCAGGCGAGTTTTTTTTTTTTTTTACATTTACATTTCTGATGGATTTCAGATAGGATTTTAGAATGTCTGGCTTAAGGTCGACTCACTGATCCAAAGCGTATTGCTTGTTTAACCCTGGTGTACCCCTAGGGCTCAAAACAGGCATTACATGTGTTCTTGATTTGATATAATTGTTCAGTTTGAAGGTTAGGGGTCCCACATTTTTGCCAGGGAGTTTTTTTATGTTTAAATAAAATTGTATTTGATTGCAACATTGTGAGAATAAGATCGAAACATAAAGTATACACACATTCTGTTAAGACCTCTTTTGGCCCCATTGACTCCCATTACAACTGAGATTCTCAACAGACTGTAATCCATGTATATTACTATCCTTTTTCCATGCAAAACCAAATTAAATCTTATTATTGCCGATTTAAAAACAAGAAAATATTATTGTGGTGTAATTGTGCCCCTAAACACCAGGTGGCTCCAGAAAAAAAATTAGCATAATCTTCAGAGCTTTGATGAGCTGAATTAGTTAAACTGCCAATAAATCGCTGAAATGGAATGAAAATGATCTTGAGCAGATATGATCTTGATTTAACATGGCAGATATGTTTTAAAGACTTGTGTGAAGTCAATAAACTCAACTGCTTTCTCTCAATCTAGCTCAGTAGGCACTGTAAAAATAATATTTGTATACTTGTCTACTGTATCCAAATCAATGATGTTATAAATGATTGACGTATTCAAGACTTGAAAAATTGCAGTCTGCAACCTATTTTTAGAAAGCTTGCATAATATGCATTTTTCCATTATACATTTACAGTAATTATTTTGGACAAAAAGGTCATAAAGCATACAAAAAATTAAATAAATAAATATAAATATATACATAAATGTTATATCAATAAATAGAACTGAAGTTGTTACAAGGTTTTAGCAATGAGACAAAAAAAACACTTATTGCTGAGTTACAACACTTTTATGAGCAGATCCCTTTTTGATCCTAAGAGAAAGTGCGTATAGTCAATCTTAAGATTGCAGAAGGGTTAAATCAACAGCCTAACAACCAACCCCTTACAAAAAAAGTACCACACCTTAAAGCATACTTGCCAACCCTCCTGGATTTTCCGGGAGACTCCCGAAATTCAGCACCTCTCCCGAAAACCTCCCGGGACAAATTTTCTCCCGAAAATCTCCCGAAATTCAGGCGGAGCTGGAGGTATCCTCCAGCTCCATGCGGACCTGAGTGACGTGTCGACAGCGGCCAGCCTGTTTTCACGTCCGTTTTCCCACAATATAAACAGAGTGCCTGCCTAATCATGTTATAACTGTAGAATGATTGAGGGCAAGTTCTTGGTTTCTTATGTGGGTTTATTGTTAGGCAGTTTCATTAACGTCCTCCCAGCGCGGTAACAACACACAACAACAGCAGTCACGTTTTTGTCTACCGTAAAGCAGTTTGTCTGCCGTAAACAGCAATGTTGTGACACTCTTAAACAGGACAATACTGCCATCTACTGTATATGCATATGTGACAATAACATCTAGGGCTTTTAGAGAGTGCAGTGCACAACTGCTATATATATATATATATATTTATTTTTTTATATATATTAATATGTATATATATATATATATATATATATATAAATATATATATATATATATATATATTTATATATATATAATAATATATATATATATATATATATGTATATATAGCTAGAATTCACTGAAAGTCAAGTATTTCATATATATATATATATATATATATATATATATATATATATATATATATATATATATATATATATATACGGCGTGGCGCAGTGGAAGAATGGCCGTGCACGACCCGAGGGTCCCTGGTTCAATCCCCACCTAGTACCAACCTCGTCATCCGTGTCCTGAGCAAGACACTTCACCCTTGCTCCTGATGGGTGCTGGTTAGCGCCTTGCATGGCAGCTCCCTCCATCAGTGTGTGAATGTGTGTGTGAATGGGTAAATGTGGAAGTAGTGTCAAAGCGCTTTGAGTACCTTGAAGGTAGAAAAGCGCTATACAAGTACAACCCATTTATTATCATTTATATATGTGTGTGTGTATATATATATATATGTGTGTGTGTATATATATGTATATGAAATACTTGAGTGTATATATATATATGAAATACTTGAGTATTCTATATATATATATATATATATATATATATATATATATGAAATACTTGACTTGGTGAATTCTAGCTGTAAATATACTCCTCCCCTCTTTACCTACCCCCCCCCCCCCCCCCCCCCCCCCCGACCACGCCGCCCCCACCTCCCGAAATCGGAGGTCTCAAGGTTGGCAAGTATGCCTTAAAGTGATGGGTGCACATTGTTATGGCAACAAGGCAACAACACTGGCCTTGTTGAACAAAGGAGCAATGTGGTGATATAATCATAAACAGTGGCCTATACAATATCCTAAGTCTCAGAAAACTCCTCTAAATGTAATTGCATGCCCTTATTTTTGAAAGGATGCCAAAAGAAGCAGTCACAATGTGTGATAAAGCTGGAGAGTGTTAAGTCAGCGATCCAATTACATTGGACAGCACACACCGTTGCCCCCATTTTCTTGGTGTTATTCTCAAGGAAATAATGTTAGTTCTTGTGAAAATATCCACATACAAAAGTGTGACAGCCTTTAAAAGGACACTCTCTGGAAGACGTGTATTTAATTAAAATCCCCACCTTTTTTCCCCTGCTATGTTTTGTACATCCCTTCCATCTGTCTCTTCCTCTCACGATGCCACAGGAATACCATCGGGATTTACACATAGCTCTTATCCAGATCAACGTCCTAGTTTACAACTTCCAGCTGGGCATTTCAGAGACGCAGTTCAAAGTGGATAGGCCTTTTTTTCCCTCGTCCTCCAGAGCAAGGCCATGGAAATCCCACACTCAAGGGAGGCTTTGCTTATTCATTAGCATGAAAGAGAAGCAATTGCAAGGGGACATGTTTTGAATACACAATCAGGGGAACATGGACTTGCTAAACAAAATAATTTGCAGTAATAACTACGGCAACATCTGTATTCATTTAGTTTTTGACAACCTTTCAAGCATATTACACAGTTGAGAAAACCCTATGGATTAAGTTAAAGTTCATGTGCATGTAAAGGCAGATGTCCCAATACTTCTGACAATGGAGTGTATAATGCTCTATACTGCTGCAACATGTCCAGATGGAAATGTTTAGAGAGCTGCTGCCAAAGTAGAACAAAAGGTGGGTGCCACCTTGGAAAAGAAAATTGGAATATTCCGCAGTGGCATGTTCTACATTTACTGTTGTTATCTGTAGAGGCTGAAATGATGAAATTTAACTTTCTGAGTCCATTATCTGCCCATAATTTACGCTATAAACAACCCAAATGTGATTGCAGTTTTTTACCAGATTAGATTTGAATAGAGAGAGAGCACTTGATTTGATTTGATAGACACAGATTTAATTGAAAGGGTCCATGGGGCTACATCTGCATATTTAAAATATCTGTTAAATTGTCACAAAATATTCCGTTGCATTGCCAAAAAACTAAACCTTATCCGTGGGACCCTTCAGATAAGTGAATTTGAAAATTGACTACATTTGTCAGCCATTTGTAAGATTGCGTGTTGGATTGTATGTGCGTTTCTGTATGTGTGAAAAATGATTAGAAGAGTGAGCGGGGCATCGGGGAATGAGTATATAGGCGGTGGTGTAATGGCCTCATACAATTGCTCTAATTTATTCACATCTATAAAATCTATCTCCCATTGCGGTCTCCACAGATCTACTTCCAAGTGTTCCGGGCAAACAGAACCAAGTCTGATTGTACATGCATTTATTACTTTTGTCTTGTTAATAGCGTAGTTCATTCCTATTCCTGATATTCATATTCTGCATACATAAAATATTATGGGATTTCCAGCTTGCAATTGTCTCTCGGCTAGATGTCATAGTTTGAACTCAGAAAACAAGCCATGTCGAAGAGATGTGACGTTCGCGAACAAACTGTGTCTTTTAAACAGCTCTTTTATGTGAACGATGAGAATTGATTTGCAGTTGCATTCGTTTTGGCGCCGTTTCTTTATCTTGCAGATACAGCGTCACCCGACTGGCAATTGGACTAAGAAATAAGTCAGCGTCAAGGGAAACTTAGCAGCATTTGGATTACATTTTTGAAAAATTGTTTTCATTTATTTATTTTCTATTTATGCATTTTTTTAAATATTTATTTTTACTTCTTTTTTTCTTTGGATTCACTTTTATTGTTCATTGATATGAAGTAGTTCAAGCATACACACACTAGGTAAGGTAGTATATTTTGTATTCACATTTTTATTATGCCCTAGTTTTTTTTTTTAGTTTTATTCATATTTTTTGTATACATTTATACATTTTACTCTTGCTTATTATTTGTATTTTTTTGGTATTGTTAAAATACTGTTGTGATAAAAAGTGTTTTAGGTAAGGGAACGTTCAAGATAGTGATGTCACTATCAAAGAATGGGGATATGGCACCACCCAAGGAATGATTACACTGAAAGCACAACAAAAATAAAATGATTGCCAATATAACAGAACAATTGAAAAATATGTCTACAAATTCAAATTATTCTTATCATTATCTTGTTACTGCTACCACTAATTGTTCCCGTGATAAGAAACAACAAGCCAGTCTTTTGAACGGCTCTTTGAAAAGGAACGGCTCCTAAATCCTTTCCCTACCGTGTAGGTTCAATGCCTTATGAAAATGTTCCACCAAACTACCACCAGGTTTAAGATAGCTTTACAATTTGCAAGCTAATATTATCATGCATAATTAAGTTCACTGTGCATTCTAGTGTAACAATGTGCAGGCGTTCACTCAATCCAGAAATAATTTAATATTCTAGCAATGACTAGCAATAACATTCCAACGATATATAATGAATATGAGCAATAAAAATTGCAACCATGCAAGCATACTAGGTTATGCACTGTGTTTATAAACACATGACCTAACATATATAGTAGGCCACAGGTCCTAGATTGGCAATTTCCACTCGCCAAAGTCTCTCATTTGGCCCTGCAAACATCACCCAAATAATGAAACCATACAATTTCATAGAAAATTGCTGAGTGGCTGGATATCTCAAAGAGTAATGATGCCTGCTCTCTGATCAAGGAGACCATTGTTCAAATCACAGTCAGGCTGAATGGTAACATGTGTCATTGTTTTATTATTATTATTTAGGCGTATTGGCCCTTACTGTCTCTGCTGGGAAAAAGTATGGCATTTTCACAAATGTAAGGACTGCGGTAGGCTATTCTCTGTAAAGTCACAAGATCCTTTTAATGATCTCCAAGAGTTGGAGAAAAATTGCTTTTCTTATTCGGCTGCAACAATAGGATGCAGACGGAATTATTATGTAGTAATTTGCGGTTTTCTTATACTTTCATGTGAAAAGGTATACTGTGTAACCACATAGTCTATTTAGCCTTTCTCTTGTTTTCCTCCTAACCACAAATGTCACTTAAAAAAAAAGCAATTCGCACCAGCAGACTGTAGAAATGTACTGTAGACTTTGCACTGCTCCTATACCTGCAATATTGGATTGAACTCTTTAACAACCTTTTATCCTATCTTTTCCTAATTAACCTCTTGAAGACTCAGTTTTTGTGATTTTTGCAATGCGAGGTATATTTTGAGTGTTAAAACTCAGACTGTGCCGTTATGTTTCCCCTCAGTGGTGACATGTCCAACACCTCCATCCATCCCCAACAGCCTCTTGGCGGGCTCTGTGTGGGAGTGGGGCACCAGTGTGAGTTACAGCTGTCTGTCGGGCTACGAACTGTCCTTCCCAGCTGTGCTCACCTGCGCAGGGAACGGCACGTGGAATGGAGACCTGCCTCAGTGCTTGCGTGAGTAATAACCGGTTAACTGCATGGCGTGTGTTTTGTATCAAGTCTCACATTCTGTCTTGTACCCGGCTGCTTTCAGACCGAAAATGTTTTTTGTCAGTTGCTGCATTTCAACTTTAAGTAAACAGAACAGGCAAAATAGGCAAGTAGCTCATTGGAAACATAGATGGTGTTAGTGACCGTCATATTGATATGTTCAATTCGCACGCTGTGCCACCCTTGATAAGTTGTGTATAAACAAGCAATGTGGAATGATGGTGCATGGAAATATTGTTCAATCTATTTGTGAAAAAGGCTCTATATATTTTGGTTATTCGCATTGTCAAGAAAACCACCTCCTCTCTCAAAAGTTTCATGATGAAATATTTCACCCAACAAATGCATCCCTGTATTCCGCTATCCCGAATCATTTTGAAGTTAAATGTAAACACAACACATATTTTTAAGACGGGTCAGAAATTCTGCAAGTCAAACTTTATATGCAGTAGTTTTCATTCGTCTTGTGAGAGTTAAGACTCGTTCTATTGCTTTTTGCTGCTTACTGCTTTAAGTTACCTCAACTTAATGAAATCAATGAAAGCCATGAATAACACATGCATTTTTAATATGGGGCTCTTTGCAGAAGCAATGAATTATTGGCTAAATAAAGCAAGACAATACCGGTACTGTAAAGAAAGAGTTAAGGATAATGTATAAAAATGCATTCTTTGTCATTGCAAAGACAGACAAAAATATTGAAAATAAGAAATTGCAATAGTACCTTTTCCCCTAAAATGTAACATGACAGTTACTCTAGCTCAGTCCTTCTCAAATAGTGGCGCGGGCTCCCCTGGTGGGGCGCGGTGCGATGCCGAGGATGCACTTGTGACGTCGGGGAACATGCTTTTTTTTGCCGTACCAGAATATTATGCAGCATGTTTGTAGCACTTGGCTTCACTGTAATCACGGTGGGAGACGAGGAAAGACCGGTGTGTTATTTCCTTTAATATTATTAAGCTTAAAATGTTATGCAGAGGTATAGTTATAACAATTTTGTAGACACATTATACTATTTATTGTCACGGTGGAAAATGGGGTGGGGAGAGTGAAATATTTTCTTCTTCCTAGTGGGGGCGTAATAGAAAATATTTGAGAAGCACTGCTTTAGCCCATCACCATGTTTCCATAATGAATACAATATGAGAGCAGTGCAACTTCTGTTTATTAATTGGTAAACTTTGGGTTTATTTTAACTTGTACTTCTGCCAAATCTCTCAATGTCATTTAGTTGTGAAATTATTTCTAGGAATACACAATGTTTAGTTGTCACACCTGTTACTCTGACTTGCTCACCATCAAAACATATCTCATGAGTTAATACTACAATATATTGAAGCTGTAAATGTGTATCCCCCGCATTTTCCAACTCATTGTAACAAAGAGGTAATAAACGATCAAAGACACTGCGACTACTATCCCCATCACAGATATGGTTCTCACACACACTATGGGCCTGATTTACTAAAGGTTCGCTGGTACTAAAACACATGCGAATCTGATAGCACACACAAAGCTGATCTACTAAACGTGTGCAAAGTAGAATGTCTGTTAAGTGAGCAGAATAAGGCGTGCAATCTATTTTGCGTTTCTGTCTTCATTAATATGCAAAGTGTATGCTAATCTTCAAAAGGCCACGATACTGGGAAGAGAAGATGCAAATATAATTATTCAGCACGCGCAATGTGATTTATCAAAACTTTACACCGTTTTGCGAGCAATACTAAGTGTTTTAATAAACACGTGTCAGAAGGGCGTGCTCCTCTATCTAAAGTTGCACACACGGCTGCAGGATTGATGGACAGACGAGAATCCTCCATACTACGTGTGTGTGTTAACATATTTGGACAGTCAGAAATAAAAACTATTAGACTTATCGTCTATTCAGCGAAAAATCCTTTTTATAATTGGATAGCTGCTTGAGGGCTTAAGGGGCTGATTAAAACACATTCAACTGATCGTTTTGGTTTAATTTAATATTTTTTAATGGAGCTTGTTTTTTTTCCACATAAAATATACAGTATATTATTAAAATATTGCTTATATGGAAATAACAAATTGAAGTATGCATTTTTTGGATATTGAGCCAAAGTAAGTGCAGCCTCTCTCCAATGAGCGCACCTTCAGCTGTAAAAAAAGAAAAAAAAAAAAGCACGACTGCTTCTAAAATGCCCATAAAAAGTAATAAATGTCTCCTGCATGTTTGAAAACAAACATAGCAAAACACCTCAGGTAGGAGGATGATAACATGACTGTGCAGTATATAAGACTTTCTTCATGCTGAAGCACCGTATAGTACACGCAAAATCCTCATTTAAATAAGGCAGTCTGCACCACTTTTTAATTGCACATGCAATCTTAGTAAGTCGCAAGCAACACGCTCACTGATAGTACACACTGTTTTATTGATTGCACACACTGTTTAGTGTGTGGTAATTGGATCTTTGTACACAACCACGTTCTGTAAATTGTAAATAAAAACAGAATACAATGATTTGCAAATCCTTTTCAACCTATATTCAATTGAATAGACTGCAAAGACAAGATACTTAACGTTCAAACTGGTAAACTTTGTTTTTTTTGTAAATATTAGCTCATTTGGAATTTAATGCCTGCAACATGTTTCAAAAAAGCTGGTACAAGTGGCAAAAAAGACTGAGAAAGTTGAAGAATGCTCATCAAACACTTATTTGGAAAATTCCACAGGTGGACAGGCTAATTGGGAACAGGTGGGTGCCATGATTGGGTATAAAAGCAGCTTCATTGAAATGCTCAGTCATTCACAAACAAGGATGGTACGAGGGTCACCACTTTGTGAACAGTTTAAGAACAACATTTCTCAACCAGCTGTTGCAAGGAATTTAGGGATTTCACCATCTACGGTTCCTAATATAATCAAAAGTTTCAGGCAATTTGGAGAAATAACTTAACATAAGCGGCAAAACCAACATTGAATGCCGTGACCTTCGATCCTTCAGGCAGTACTGCATCAAAAAGCAACATCAGTGTGTAAAGGATATCACCACATGGGCTCAGGAACACTTCAGAAAACCACTGTCAGTAACTACAGTTTGTCGCTACATCTGTAAGTGAAAGTTAAAACTCTACAATGCAAAGCAAAAGCCAACACCCAGAAAAACAGCCGGCATCGCTGGGCCCGAGCTCATCTAGGATGGACTGATGCAAAGTGGAAACGTGTTCTGTGGTCTGACGAGTCCACATTTCAAATTGTTTTTGGAAACTGTGGACGTCGTGTCCTCCGGACCAAAGAGGAAAAGAACCATCCGGACTGTAATAGACACAAAGTTAAAAAGCCAGCATCTGTGATGGTATGGGGGTGTATTAGTGCCCAAGGCATGGGTAACTTACACATCTGTGAATGCACCAATAATGCTGAAAGGTACATACAGGTTTTGGAGCAGCATATGTTGCCATCCAAGCAACGTCTTTTTCATGGACGCCCCTGCTTATTTCAGCAATACAATGCCAAGCCACATTCTGCACGTGTTACAATAGCGTGACTTTGTAGTAAAAGAGTGCGGGTGCTAGACTGGCCTGCCTATAGTCCAGACCTGTCTCCCATTGAAAATGTGTAGCGCATTATGAAGCGTAAAATATGACAATGGAGACCCTGGATTGTTGAACAACTTAAGCTGTCCATCAAGCAAGAATGGGAAATAATTCCACATGAAAAGCTTCAAAAATGTGTCTCCTCAGTTCCCAAACGTTTACTGAGTGTTGTTAGAAGAAAAGACCATGTAACACAGTGGTAAAAATGCTCCTGTGCAGACTTTGTTGCAATGTCTTGCCGCCATTAAATTCTAAGTTAATGATTATTTGCCCCCAAAAAATGTGTTTCTCAGTTCAAACATTACATATCTTGTCTTTGCAGTGTGTTCAATTGAATACAGGTTGAAAATGATTTGAAAATCATTTTGATCTGTGTTTAGTTACGATTTACACAACATGGCAACTTCACTGGTTTTGGGTTTTGTAAATCAGGGCCTAAGTAGTTGGTTGTCACAATGGAATTTTGAAGGAAACACACATTTTTAAAGAGGCAAGAAGGCAGAACTAAAGTGTAATTGTATTGACAAGTTAATTAACACAATTTAAATCATTTTAACACAAAATGAGCAAAGAACATATGACCACGATTAGGCAAGCCTACCTTAGATGTGATATGTATGTATAAATGAGCGTCTGTGACAACCAAACTCGAAGAGAATGTGGCAAACCAAACCCATCTAGAATGTCTTGCTCCCATCAAGGCTAACAAGTGTGTAACAACTAGTTCGCTAGCTAACACCAATTCTAAACTAAAGCTTTCCTTTCACACTATGTTAGTGTTAGTTATAAATCCATTGTGTAAAGGCCCAAAATAAAACTACCGAGAGGCTGAATATTTACAATTTCAAATTAATAACACAATAAGTCCTCTCATCTCAAGTTAAGCGTTTTTACTCCAAAGAAGACTATGTAGGTGAGCTTTGATTCCAACTTTGTAACTCCATACCATATTTCAAAAGAGAGCACCCTGAGGTGGTGAGGTATAACAAGCATGACAACCAACCCCTTTCTCCCCTGTTTTATACACAGTACGATACCATCCCAATATTTTGCCAACGACATCAATTGTACAGTGGTACCCCAACGCACTCGTATCTAAAATCAACCTCGCCCATTGAAAATAAATGACATCATTTGAGGACTCAAGGCTAGACAGAACAAACTGAAACACGTCAAACAAAGATAAATGTCATTGTTTTGGACGTTTGTGTCTGAAAGACAGCTCGTATCTCGTAAGTTGGGGTACCACTTTAACGATACAGTGATCTGGGAAATGATATCCTGCGATACATTGTGATATAATGTTTAACTGAAACAGGGAGAACTTCTCAGGCACCGTTATTGAAAGCAAGGCCAGTGCATTGGAAAAACTTGCTGATGCGCTCCCTGGATATTTTGCATTTAAAACATTGGGAGTCGATCAAACTACAGACAAACGTTAGTCTTCCGGCTGCTGTTTTAAAAGTTTCAGGATTTAAACTAGGGATTGCATGCTGTCCTTTTTGTTACGACTGTAGAATTTGCACCAATGCAGAGGTCATCTCTGCTAATAAATGTGACTTAATAGGCAGTCTTAATGCTGGACTGCAATTAATTGTGCATACAAAAACAACACTATGGATTGCTGACTCAAGGTAAGAGGTTATAAAATGGTGATAAAAGGAAATGGTTTGCACTATATTTTGGAATCATAATGTCTCATAAAAACATGTGTGAGATCACTTGGCCCATTTAAAACTAATTATATTTAACTGCAAACTCTTGGCACCGTGACAAAACTTGTTTGTGCATTATGCTGCCTGTTGCCTCTGGTTTGAGACCTAACTGAGAACCTACCATTGATACATTTTGTGTATTGTGTACACTTACCAATCAGCACTTTCAGATTATTGGATGAGTCAAATCAAAAGGACAATTTGGGAAAGAAATGCAATATCAAAAGTAGAAAGAAAAATGCATCTGTATGGGTCTTTACCTGGATCATTTTATAGGTTCCACTACTTAGCAAAATCCTGTGGACATTTTGGTTAAATATGTTTTGCATGCAACACTTTTGTACAACTTCAAAAATACCAATCTCCTCCAAACATTTTGTCATTAATTGCTATTCATTATTCACTGATTGAAAACAGTTAAGGCAAAAAAGGCTAAGGTTTTATCGTACCAGCAGAAGTGGTGATCATTGACACACTTCGACACATCCTAAACATAACATTCATCAGCAATACACATCGACTCTTTATGTTCCATAAAACCACAATGTTGTTTAACGTGTCACACCAGACAGATGTTTTCTACGTAAAACTTTCGTTCCTTACAATTACGATCAATAAGCAGCCTGTGTTAAGAACCCGCTTCTTGTAAACATGTAGTTAAGCTAGCCTCCTGCTGCAGTACTCTAAAGAGGGAAGCAGCTCTGTGATAAATTACCGAGTTTTACGAAGGCAAATAAATGGAAATTGAGAAGAAAGAGCTGATCTTGGGTGTAGAATAGCTATTATCTACGCATTAAAATGTCAATGCAGAATTATATACAGCAATGTTCGGTACTAGTCCTCATAAATTGTGTGGCCATTATTAAGTGGTAAATCTGCTTCAGTTCGTGTTAGTCCAATACGTCTGCAGAAGTGAACCCTGCTGAGCCTGTGTTATTGCACGCATGCTCTACTGTATATGCATGTGTCATAGACCTGGCCAGATAGAATTTTGTTACTGGATGAAATAAAAACAAACGTAAATACGTTGTATCAATTGTTACACTTCCCAGACACCTAAAAATAATTTTAGCTTAGCTTTTATTGTTGACATTTAACATTAAACCAACCTGGTGTTTTTTAAATGTTCTTTCACGCAGAATAACTTTGCTTTTTTCTAAGACATACAGAAAGGTTTGCACTTACTGGAATGTGGCTGGTGGCTCTGCAATCCTGCAAATGATGATCAGCTTGATTTCTTTAAAGTCTAAACTGAAGTAAATCATGATTTCATTACATATGCATATGCTTGCTCGCAGACAGTGAAAACCGCAAAATACACTTTCCGAGGTTATTTGCCTGTCTGCAGGAAGGGCAACTTTGAATCGGCCCACTGCATATTGATTATTTCACAGACATTGATAATTCATCAAGGAAGGCAAGAGGCTAAGAGAGAGGGTAGAAATAAGTTTTGCTGTTTTTTTCACTCTTCTCTTTCATGCTCATTCACCCACACACACACACGCGCACACTCACACACTGTGCACATGAAATATTCTGAGCTTGGTTTTGCCACAGGGACATGTCCCCCCATATATATACAGTATATGTATCTGTACATTATTCTGGAGGTGCTTGAAGTTTAAGACTGATGTCTATTTCTCCTAGTGTTGTCTCAGAAAATCCCGCTTGAATACTAATGCTGTTTTACAAGTAAAGAATAATAGTTTTATCCTCTCTTTGGGTAAATTTTACTTTTCTTAGAAGTACGCCCTCATAGTAAATGTTTTTTTCATCTGAAATGTAGAATGTCTAAACAGGCTTCGTCACGTATTTAAATGTATAGTTAATTCTTACCGGGGGAGCACGGAGAGGGGTTAGTGCTCGTGCCTCACAGCAAAAAGGTCCTGAGTTCGATTCCCAAGCTCGGGGTCTTTCTGTGTGGAGTTTATATGTTCTCCCTGTGACTGCGTGGGTTCCCTCCGGGTACTTTGGCTTCCTCCCACCTCCAAAGACATGCACCTGTGGATAGGCTAATTGGCGACACTAAATTGGCCCTAGTGTGTGTGTAAATTGGGGTTAACAAACATGTCCAATGCTAAAAACAGGCCCCAACCAGGGTATGATATTCAGCTAGCAGTTAGCTTGTGAACTTGATGCCAAAACGTCATTATATTACAATAAAACGGACAAAAAGAGTTGCAATACAGTTTTAAGCACATAGCAAGTGATATTAAAGTGTATATAAAGTAACTCACTTTGTATTGACGCACACTGCCAATGAAACAATATCGAAGTTCACCGTAACTTTCAGAGCCTGCTGATGTAATGATGCGTTCAACGCCCCCTCCAGTGTCGTAAAAGTGAACTACACTCAAGCAATCCAATGACACAAAAAGAAAACAAGCATTACAGAGACAGTCTTTTGTACATTGTGAATGTAAGTGTGAATGCTGTCTATCTTCGATGAGATGGTGACTTGTTCAGGGTGTAGCCCGACTTCCGCCAGAGGGCAGCTGGGATAGGCTCCAGCACCCCCCCCGACCCCGAGGCAGTAATTGGATGGATGTAGGGATGTACGCTATGCCGATACTAGTATAGTATCACGGTACTAATGAATCAAAAACGGTACTGTACTCTGTTTGAAAAGTACCGGTTCACAATTTTGTATCTATTTATTTTTTTTAACGGGCATGACGGCGCGCCGTCACGTCATTAAATTTCTGTGTTTACGAGCAGAGGAGCATGTTTGGCAGCGCACAATCACGGAATACTGACAAGCAGACCGTGTAGACAGAAAAGGGAGAATGGACGCATTTTGGCCTAAAAAGTGACGATAAAGGTGAAGTTATAACACTGAGGATACAACAGCTCACCGGCGTCGCCGCTAACAAAAGCTAGCGCGCATGAATGTAATCAAATGCCACGAGTGATCTATACCCATACTTGCCAACCTTGAGACCTCCGATTTCGGGGGGGTGGTCGGGGGGGCGGGGGCGTGGTTAAGAGGGGAGGAGTATATTTACAGCTAGAATTCACCAAGTCAAGTATTTCATATATATATATATATATAAGAAATACTTGACTTTCAGTGAATTCTAGCTATATATATATATATATATCCATCCATCCATTTTCTACCGCTTATTCCTTTTGGGGTCGCGGGGGGGGCTGGATGTATTTTATTATATATATATATATATATATATATATATATATATATATATATATATATATATATATATATATATATAAATAAAAGAAATACTTGAATTTCAGTGTTCATTTATTTACACATATACGAACACATAACACTCATCTACTCATTGTTGAGTTAAGGGTTGAATTGTCCATCCTTGTTCTATTCTCTGTCACTATTTTTCTAACCATGCTGAACACCCTCTCTGATGATGCATTCTGCTTCGTCTCCTTGTTGTGTGCGCAGTTGTGCACTGCACTCTCTAAAAGCCCTAGATGTATGTTATTGTCACATATGCATGCACAGTAGATGGCAGTATTGTCCTGTTTAAGAGTGTCACAACATTGCTGTTTACGGCAGATGAACTGCTTTACGGTAGACGCAAACGTGACTGCTGTTGTTGTGTGTTGCTACCGCACTGGGAGGACGTTAATGAAACTGCCTAACAATAAACCCACATAAGAAACCAAGAACTCGCCCTCGATCATTCTACAGTTATAACGTCATTGGGCAGGCACGCTGTTTATATTGTGGGAAAGCGGACGTGAAAACAGGCTGTCGACACGTCACTCAGGTCCGCATGAATTTCGGGAGATTTTCGGGAGAAAATTTGTCCGGGAGGTTTTCGGGAGAGGCGCTGAATTTTGGGAGTCTACCGGAAAATCCGGGAGGGTTGGCAAGTATGTCTATACCTGACATCCACTGTAATGATAGCAAGTACAATAGCATATCTCGCCGATACTATTATAATTACATCTATATTTTTCATCGTCACAAAATCTTTTTTCCTTTTTAAAAAATTCATATTATATTTATAAACTCAGTAAATATGTCCCTGGACACATGAGGACTTTGAATATGACCAATGTATGACCCTGTAACTACTTGGTATCGGAGCGATACCTAAATTAGTGGTATCATCCAAAACTAATGTAAAGTATCCAAACAACAGAAGAATAAGTGATTATTACATTTTAACAGAAGTGTAGATAGAACATGTTGAAACGGAAAATAACCAGATATTAACAGTAAATGAACAAGTGGATTATCCATCCATCCATCCATTTTCTACCGCTTGTCCCTTTTGGGGTCGCTGGAGCCTATCTCAGCTACAATCGGGCGGAAGGCGGGGTACACCCTGGACAAGTCGCCACCTGAACAAGTGGATTAGTAATCATCAATTATTTAGAAAAGTATCGAAATCCTTTTTGGTACCGGTACCAAAATATTGGTAACGGGACAACACTAGATGGATGGAATAATTATTACTGTTTCAGAAGGTTCTGAGACAGGCAGTATATTTGTCCTGTTTTAAATAAAAGAAGTTGCAGGTCTTGCCTAACAATCGTCAAAACTGAGCACCGCCGATACAATAGAGAACTTTGCCAGGAAGATGGTGGTTTAAAATATTTGTCTTTCTATGTCAGTGATCCACGGACTAGAAAGAAGAAGCTTCACCATGAAGACTAGCCAGTAATAGATGCCCCATGTTGGCATATTGCTGCGTTGCAACCATGTGACCAAGAGGCACTTCCGGGTTCCACTTGATGGGCAGGGGGCCTATATGCCTACTGTTTACTTACTTCCAGCACTGCAGATTTTGGTATATTTTCAAGGTTTAGAGGCAAATATAAAAGTATGATACCATTGGAAAAAACTAACTGAATGTAATGGAAAGGATCCATGCACTCTTAAAATAAATACTTTTGTCATGTATAAAATATTCAACATCACTGAAATGGACTTTTCAAGGTATATGGTTGAGCATTAAACCATGAAAGACAATGTTGGACTTATGTGTGGATTAGTGGAGTCACCGCAAATTATCCGTGGCATCACATTTTTGTCCAATACCCACAACTTCCAATTATGGCTAATCAGCATAATTTTCACAAATCGAGCTTGTCTCTAAGCAGCACTCAAACCCGCATATCAACTGTCTAATGAAAACTTACATTTCTTTTGTAAACATAGCACGAACAGCAACTTGAAACGATATTTAAACTCTTTACTGCTCAAATTGCACAATTGCGGTCCTCCTGCATAGCTCAGACCTACTTGCAGTTCCTGTCTACGGCGCTTAGCCTTCTGGGTAATGTAGTATATAAATATTTAGCAACACACTGGTGTCCTCAATTTCTTGTATTTGTCTTCATTTAACCATTTCATCCAGCGTATGTCAACGAAGAACAAATATTCATTGGCAATGTTGACCTAGAAAAAAGGCAGCATTTACATGTTAGAGATGTTGAATTATGATGATAATCTCTCATCATCTCTCATTTACCAACAAAAATTACTGGTATTGATTGCTCTCAACAGATTAGAAATGCTCTTAACATGTGAGGGTAAATATGTTGGAACATAAATGAATGTATAATATCAACAAACGCTTTTCAAGTTCAAAACATACACAGAGAATACCTGAAAATTGTGACAGAGCAGACAGCGGACAATAAGGAAGCATTTGGTGCTGTTTCTTTATATAATTATAATGATTACTATTATAAGTTATAATTAATTCAAACAGTACAGTAATTTGACAGTGTGCTCTAAGTAAGTGCTTCTACTGGCATGTAGTGTCTACTTTTAAGTCTGTGTGTAAAACGAGTAAAACATTAATACAGTATTTATTTTCCTGTTATGATCTGTTGCCCAGAGCATAGTTTATTTACGTTTTTGATTCACTTGTTGTTTAAGTTATGTTTCAGCACCCCTGTTTTGTGTCTCCTTGGTTGCTATGGTTATTCATTGTATTCACCTATCCATCCATCCATTTTCTACCGCGTAATCCCTTCGGGGTCTCGGGGGGCGCTGGAGTCTATCTCAGCTACAATACCTCTGATTAATGTTCGGGACGTTCACCTGTTCCCAGGCACTAATCAGAGAGCTATTTATTCCATCCTGTCTCCTCACTCGGTCTAGTGCTTTTATTTGCTTACATGCAACAAGTTACGTCGTCTACTCTTTGTATCCCAGAGCTAAGCTTTGCCTTTTGTTTTTTTCTTGTCAGCTATTTCGTTAGCTCCATGTGCTATAGGCACGCTCTTCTTGTGTTTGTGTTTTCTCTCCGGAGTTCCTGCTGCATCTTGGAAGAACAATCCGCGCATCACCATGCGTCCACGACGTTACACGTCCTATGCTTTTTGAGGTTAACGTTACAAGAAACAAGAATGGTGCCAAATGAATCCCTTCCCTACTTTAGCGATATCCAGATACAATATGTCATTGCTACAGAATATGCAGCCTGCAAGAGATTGATTCATCTTGTTTATTAATACTAGCGCAAGCATTCATTCCATGTTTCCTAATGAAAAATGCTCATATGTAAGGAGGATAGGAAAAGTGGATAAATCATAAACTTACAGTTCATTTTAAGTTCATACAGACATTGACAAAAGTGGTCACTGCAAACATGATTGGGTTGTCGACTGCAGTTGACGAGAGGGGCAGGCTTAAACACAGCAACAACCTTTCTCTGCGTTTTTTGGTGGAATAACTTTTAGTAACTTTGAAATAACTCCTACTAAAATCCCTATTGAACACATTTCCACAGATGAGAACAGTGCATTTACTGTATGCAGCATTTTCACTCACTTTCAGTTGACTTCTTGCGAGAAATACTCGTGTTTGCCCTCTGTGTGCTTGACTTGGAGGACATGGCCTCCAGATACGACATCACATGTAACCCAGCAATTCAGGGGCTAACACATAGCACAGTCCAACACACACACACACACACAAACCCCCAAAACAATGCTATAGAACTACTGATTTAATAAGTTGTGTTTGCCCCGTATCGCAAGTGTTTTGTGCGTGTTTTGGTCGTTGCTGCGCATTTGTTCCTGTTGGCCACCGTATATTTGTCCGCACAAAGGCTCTGGTTTGGTACACAGGCGTACAAAATCTCCTGAAAGTATACAGTATGAGGGACAAGAAGTGTTTCTTTTTTCATGTGTTTAATCGGTAATCACACACACAAGCAATTTTGACCGTCAGTATTTTGCCAGTGTTTTCAGACATGACAACTTGGAAAAGCTGCATCTCATATTACAGTTATTAGTTTTTTTAATTGCCCTAAATATAATATTTTGTAATCAGTTGGTATTATTTAATTGCACTAACTGTTTTCTCCCGCCAGTCTTGCCTGAACTACTCAGTTTTTTTTATTTTATTCAGATTTTGTTATGTGAAGCAAAAAAAAAAGAAGGTAATTCTGTGTTAGAGGAGGAAAGCAAGCAAGAACTTATCGCAGTCTGCAGGCCTCGAAGAGGCAGAACATGTCAGCCTGGAGCAGCAGCCAGCCTCATTATTGTTTTCATCCAGCAGCTGCTTTGGATGTATAACTGACTGCTGTGACTTTTGGTCTCTTGCTCTTAAACCCCCCCCCCCCAAAGTGGTTCTTGATCATTATGATTACTGTGGATTGATGGATGCAGACACAGTACAATGCATTAGTGCATATTCCTATGCCGCTCGCTAAACCACTCAAAGTTAGAGGAGATGTTTATGGAAAATAAAATTGAAATACCCTTTTACACAGTCTGTTCCCCCAAAAAATCACCACCTTTAACATTCAAAGCACTGTAGCGAAGAGTCTCTTAGAGCAAATCTGCATTCTTCTCTTTTTGGCCGAAACGCTCGGATTCTGCAGCTTCCTCCCTCGACCACACCTACTCTCTCTGTTGTGATTGGTCAGGGGTCGACCCCCTGCTATTGGCTATCAGCAAACAGTAAAGAGTTGGATTTCGGATATGCAATGGAACTTCAATTTTCAAACTTAATTAGTTCTTGAACAGGGTTGGTAAGTACAAAAGTTTGTATTTTAAAGCAAATGTCTCCATAAAAAAACAATGTAAACATGAGTAGTGGGTTCCAGCCTCGACAAAAGTCCATATCTTACTAAAGGTTTGTACCACCTACTCAGTGGCCTGGTGGTTAGAGTGTCCGCCCTGAGATCGGTAGGTTGTGAGTTCAAACCCAGGCCGAGTCATACCAAAGACTATAAAAATGGGACCCATTACCTCCCTGCTTGGCACTCAGCATCAAGGGTTGGAATTGGGGGTTAAATCACCAAAAATGATTCCCGGGCGCGGCCACCGCTGCTGCCCACTGCTCCCCTCACCTCCCAGGGGGTGATCAAGGGTGATGGGTCAAATGCAGAGAATAATTTCGCCACACCTAGTGTGTGTGTGACAATCATTGGTACTTTAACTTTAACTTTACACGTTGAACACAATATAAAGCGCTATATAGTACTGTACATCAAACAAACATAACCAGGTGGTGATGGATCAACTTTTTATTGAATAACAAAGTAAAAAAAACAACAGCTGTACTGTCCTTCTTCCTATGCAGACACCACATGCACCCACACTGTCACTAGCCCTGTGGCAGTGGGTGTTTCCACTTCTTAAAGTTGTGATGTGAGAAATTCAAATCATCCAATGAAAATCTTGTGAAGATCACAAGATGAAAACGTGGCATAAAAAAATGTACCTAAGGTAACGTAAAACACACCATCCTCATGATATGGTACTTTAACATTATGGAGAACATTTTAAACATGTATACATAAGTCTATAAAAATGAAAATGTAGTATAGGGCCCTGTGAAACAACCATGTTGAAAACACATTCTGTGGTCGTGAAAAATATGTTTATTTGTTTTGTAAAGGTCAAATTATTGGCATGAGAAAACATCTAAGAAAGTTCTTGAAACTACTAAAATCGGGTTTCGAACTGTCCAATTTGTTGTTATCCATTATTAAAAAGTGGAAGGACCGTTGGGACACTTTTCACTATGTAAATCTCTTGACAGCAATACAAGATCTTGGCAAAAACAATGCAACTCTCAACGGAAATAAAAGAAAAAACATTGCAGGCTTGTTTGGAAAGGATTCCGCATCGAATGCGTGTCGTAATCAAAGTTAACGGCGATCGAGCAAAATATTTACAGTGTATGACTTTTGGGCCAGGCAATGTATTTATTGAGTCTTTTGTCATTGATGAGCAGCAACAGCAGTAATTGTCTCTATTTTATTTATCTCTGCTGTTTTCTTTAAAAAATTATGTGTGCAGAATTTTCTCACTAAATATTTAGAATAACCTTGCTGAGCCAAGAAACCCAGGTTGACTGTTAAAGTGCAGACAACAAAACATGTGCATCATCCATGTTGGACAATTGCCATGAGCTCACCATTTTAGCTGCATTTTGAATGTTATGTTTTATCTTTGCCTTTCCAGCCAAGTTCTGCGGAGATCCTGGCGCGCCTGCCAAAGGACGGCGAGAAGGGCACAGCTTCATATTCAAGTCAGATGTGACATTTAGCTGCAGCGCCCCCTTTGTGCTGGTAGGATCAACAACACGGATGTGCCAAGAGGACGGCACCTGGAGTGGAGCGCAGCCTCGATGCATCGGTACAGAGTCCTGTTTCAAGCCAGATTAATATGTATAATGTTAAGTCATTAATCAGCTCAACAGGCTTGTTCTTATTCTAATCCTTATCTAATCATGATTTATTTTTGCAGAGCCCACGAGAACCACTTGTGAAAATCCTGGAATACTTGAGCATGGCTTCATGAACTACACCACTGGTTTTAAGGTAAATGCTGTTTTAAACACTGCAGCATGCATCGTGAACCCAGGCCTTGTTCATGCTACAGGCCAGTTCTGATTTTTTTGCTCAAATGCGACCTGTATCGATTTTTTTCATTTCAATGTCCATCCATCCATTTTCTACCGCTTGTCCCTTTTGGTGGCTGGAGCCTCTCTCAGCTGCATTTGGGCGGAAGGCGGGGTACACCCTGGACAAGTCGCCACCTCATCGCAGGGCCAACACAGATAGATAGACAACATTCACACTCACTTTCACACACTAGGGCCAATTTAGTGTTGCCAATCAACCTATTCCCAGATGCATGTCTTTGGAGGTGGGAGGAAGCCGGAGTACCCGGAGGGAACCCACGCAGTCAAACTCCACACAGAAGTCTGTGTGTTGCCCACACTGTGGGCAGCACGGTGGAACAGAGGTCAGAGCATGTGCCTCACAATACGAAGGTCCTAAGTTCAATCCTGGGCTCGGGATCTTTCTGTGTGGAGTTCATTTCAATGTGAATAATGCAATTTGCAAACTTTTCATATCCGACCAAAGCCTCTTTTGTATGTGAATATAAATGGGATATGTATGCGATGCGACTGCAGTGTGAACGCTCCGGACGCAACCAGAATGTCATCAAAAAGCGATAAACGTCATAATTATTCACCAAAATAGATGGTTAGAAAAATAAATAGTTGACAAATGAGCATAAAACAGGTGAAAATAAAATGTAGGAACTCCCGTAAATGTTCCACCACTCATGTCTCCGATTGCTCGCCGTCACGATCATAAGAGCAGACGTGAAAGTAAAATGTCCCGGCAACTACCAGAGCCAAAATACTTGCCCCCTTCCATCTAAATCTTCTACGCGCAATAATTTAGTTCAGAACATGTTGACTTTGTTTGCACAGAAGCCTTCCAATTGCCACAAATGCGCCATGACTGACAAGTAAACACTCCAGCACGTTTGACGGCATGTCTGCATGCAGGTCAGATTGCATTTGCATTAGACATCACATTTTTTTGTAATGTAAACGACTACTTAAAAAGATAGGCCTTGACAAAAAAATCCGAATTGCACATCCGACCCTGCAGTGTGAACATAGCCTTAGTGTACAGGTCAATAGAGTTGCCTCAAATAATCAAATGTTCCTAATTTGTATATATTGGGTGTGCGGATGCAATATTTGAAAATACCGGTATCATACTAATTACTAAGTAGAGCACGGATGTCTGACTCATATTATTTACAGAGAAAAAAAACAGTTATTGTATTGTTTTACAAGTGAACACTTCAACAATTAGTGTCAGCTCCAAACTGTACACCTTCATCAATACCCTCTTCCTGATAATGATGCAAATATGACAATTGGCATTGGTCCATTGCTCGCTGAGAGAAACAAATACAAGGGTCAAATTATCCTTGCATTTTTAACAGTGGTGGGCAGTCCGGGCCAGCAAGTCCTTCCCTGCAGGCCTAAACACTATTAGAAGAAGCACTGACCTATATTTACAACTTAAATTCTATCATTTTTTCAATTAAATCACATCAATTAATTTCAAACAGTCTATAATCTTAATTTCGAAGCGTGTCTCTTGAATGCATTGTTTCAACTACGTGTATGTCGGATTTTTTGTCCAATCAGATTCAGTTTCTGTGTGTTGCCATATGAATCGAATCTGCCCAGGACCTTCAGTGTCAGGAGTGCTGGCCTGTGTAATTGAAACTATAATAGCAAGGGGGCTGTTTCTTCAACCAATCACATATTAGATTCAGGGCCAGCGAGCTAGCCCGCATGAATGTCAGCATTGTTCTGTGCTCTATAGGAGTGGGTACCCAATTTGGTGCTTTCATAGGCAACAACCGACCTCCATCGATACTACTGTACTACTACTTCTACTACCTTATTGATTCACATGAAATCAAACGGTGTCATATTTTGATTAATTTGTTGCACGTGACGTCATGTCCAGTTGCAGACTCGGCCGGCCCAAACATTTGGCGGGCAAACAATCACTCAAGCAGCACTCATAGTAGATCCAGTCAGACTGTCTCTTGGTAATGTTGCAATTTTCCATGCCAACAAACCAAGTTTGCCTGATAGAAAACATTTTATCATACAGTAAGGCACCACTGCGCTCGCTCCATGATCATTTACATTAGATTTGCCATGCACTTGTTACTGATTAGCAATAACGATTTTACATGACGATTTCAACACCTCCAAATTTGGTAATGAAAACTACAACTAAAATGCACGTTACAATCAAACAGCTGGTGTGTAATAAACACGTTGCACAACAAATGACGAGATTAAATCTAATGGCAAAGACTACTCCCTGCTTAGAAAACACACCACTGCCATCTAATATCTGGGACTTCAAATAAGACTCAGAAGTGTAAGAAATCAGGATATAACAACTAGACAGCACAGTTATCATTATCAGCTGACTGATAGATAAAACAAATAGCATTTATTAACACATGAGCACACGCAGAACTACCGAAAATTGGTACCGTTAAGTACCGGTATCATGATGGCTTCATGATGGCTTCATCTGGCCAGGACCTTCAGCTCTCACTGGATCGGTTCGCAGCTGAGTGTGAAGCGACTGGGATGAGAATCAGCACCTCCAAATCCGAGTCCATGGTTCTCGCCCGGAAAAGGATGGAGTGCCATCTCCGGGTTGGGGAGGAGATCTTGCCCCAAGTGGAGGAGTTCAAGTACCTCGGAGTCTTGTTCACGAGTGAGGGAAGAGTGAATCGTGAGATCGACAGGCGGATCGGTGCGGCGTCTTCAGTAATGCGGACGCTGTATTGGTCCGTTGTGGTGAAGAAGGAGCTGAGCCGGAAGGCAAAGCTCTCAATTTACCGGTCGATCTACGTTCCCATCCTCACCTATGGTCATGAGCTTTGGGTTATGACCGAAAGGACAAGATCACGGGTACAAGCGGCCGAAATGAGTTTCCTCCGCCGGGTGGCGGGGCTCTCCCTTAGAGATAGGGTGAAAAGCTCTGCCATCCGGGAGGAGCTCAAAGTAAAGCCGCTGCTCCTCCACATCGAGACGAGCCAGATGAGGTGGTTCGGGCATCTGGTCAGGATGCCACCCGAACGCCTCCCTAGGGAGGTGTTTAGGGCACGTCCGACCGGTAGGAGGCCGCGGGGAAGACCCAGGACACGTTGGGAAGACTATGTCTCCCGGCTGGCCTGGGAATGCCTCGGGGTCCCACAGGAAGAGCTGGACGAAGTGGCTGGGGAGAGGGAAGTCTGGGCTTCCCTGCTTAGGCTGCTGCCCCCGCGACCCGACCTCGGATAAGCGGAAGAAGATGGATGGATGGATGAAGTACCGGTATCGATTCCCATGTACCGGGAATTGGTACCGTATTAATTCAATTGTGAAAGGTACCCATCCCTAGCTCTCTGATTAGTTGATTACAGCAAAACTGTTACAACCAGCCAAACTATTCCCACAACAGCTGATAGACAAGGAGTGATTGCCCTCTGTGGTGATTATATGTAATATGTATTTTTTAAACTAAATTGGCCCTTACACTGTCTGCCGAGAAAAATGCTGGCCCTTTAATAAATGTAATTGAGGACATCTGTTATATATTGTTGATGGTTTGCATAATTTGAACGGGATAATGGTGGTATTAAGAGGCGGGTTAAGTCAGTTAAGTCCTCACTGAATGCCCAATTATGAAATGCACCGAATGAAAAATATCACATGTGTTTATTGAGATTGAATTGAGGATAAATTAATAATAATTGAATAATCATGCTTTACCAAACTCAGCATTTGTAATAACAGTTTGAACAATTTCTCATTTGAGCTCAACATACTGATCAGTTGTGGTTCTCAAATGAAAAGAAGCAACTGGTTTTGTGTGTGTGTGTGAGTTTGTACGCCATGTGCAGTGTGTGTGTGTGTGAAATGCAACAGTTCAAATAGATCACAGTGGAACTAAATATACATCATGACCCTCGCCGTGGGCTCAACCTGAGCTATGTTACTCCTCTCTATTTCCATTTAATTTCTTCCCTGTTGATTTTTCATTGTCACTTTGAAGATAAGTCCAAACACTTTATTTTTTTCCCCAGCGCTCGGCAGGACATCAGACAAGACATTGCCGCAAGTAGCTTAGCTCTGCACTTGAATCACTTGAGAACAAAATGTGGTGAAGACGTTCCAAAGAACTGTCTTCATCGGCTATTTTCACTTTACACTGAATCATTGAAATTGTCGGGGGAGGACCTCACCACTTCGGGCCTGATTTAATAAGATCCAAATAACAAGTGCTGAACAGTTTGTGTAAACTTTACAATTGCGTGTACTATTAGTGGGCATTTTGCAGGTGATCTACTAAGAATGTGTGTACAATTGACAACAAGTGCAAAAGTAGTAGATAGATGGATAGTACTTTATTGATTCCTTCAGGAAAGTTCCCTCAGGAAAATTAAAATTCCAGCAGCAGTGTACAGAATTGAGATCGAATTTAAAAAAAGTAAAAAGTAAATAATGGGGGTATAAATGGAAACAAAATAGAAAGATATTACAATAGAAAAAAAATAAAAAGCAACAGGGGGTGGAGTATATTTATAGCTAGAATTCACTGAAATTCAAGTATTATATATATATATATATATATATATATATATATATATATATATATATATATATATATATATATATATATAAATATATATATAGTACAGTAATGAAAACACAGTTGTTCTACTAACTGTACTGTACTTGCTGCTTACTTAAAAAAATAAAAATAACACTTACCTTTCACTATTTGAGTAGCCCATACTTGCCAACCTTGAGACCTCCGATTTCGGGAGGTGGGGGGAGGGGGTGGGGGAGGGCGTGGTCGGGGTGGGACAGGGGCGTGGTTGGGGGCGTGGCTAAAAGGCGAGGAGTATATTTACAGCTAGAATTCACCAAGTCAAGTATTTCATAGATTATATATATATATATATATATATATATATATATATAAGAAATACTTGACGTTCAGTGAATTCTAGCTATATATATATACATATATATATATATAAAATAAATACTTGAATTTCAGTGTTCATTTATTTCCACATATACACACACATAACACTCATCTACTCATTGTTGAGTTAAGGGTTGAATTGTCCATCCTTGTTCTATTCTCTGTCACTATTTTTCGAACCATGCTGAACACCTCTGATGATGCATTCTGTGTGGCACGCACAAAAGTGCTTTCATCAAATACACTAGATGGCAGTATTGTCCTGTTTAAGAGTGTCACAACATTGCTGTTTACGGCAGACGAACTGCTTTACGGTATACAAAAACGTGACTGCTGTTGTTGTGTGTTGTTGCCGCGCTGGAAGGACGTTAATGAAACTGCCTAACAATAAACCCACATAAGAAACCAAGAACTCGCCCTCCATCATTCTACAGTTATAACGTTATTGGGGAGGTATGCTGTTTATGTTGTGGGTTAGCGGACTCAGGTCCTCATGGACCTGAGTCCGCCTGAATTTCGGGAGATTTTCGGGAGAAAATTTGTCCCGGGAGGTTTTCGGGAGAGGCGCTGAATTTCGGGAGTCTCCCGGAAAATCCGGGAGGGTTGGCAAGTATGGAGTAGCCTATGTTCTGCCATTTGAGTACTGGCGAGCGATCTCTGAATCCGGGAATATATCCTTCACGGATTTGTTGAAAACATCCGCAAATGAGAACAGGATGTTGCTTGCAGCTATCAGCATCTTTGTCTTGGGCCATGACTGTCTCTTCTTCGTTCTTCTGCTTCGTCTCTGTTATGTTTTTGGACATTATTACTTGCCGTAGTTTTGAAGTAATGCATGATGGGAATCCGGATGTTGTGTGTCAGTGTATTAACGTGCCAGCTGGAATAAACACACGCTGAGAAATAGCTCCGTGCCTGCCTACTTTATGGGTTATAGATAAACCTATGGATAACGGAGACATATATCAATCAATCAATCAATCAATGTTTATTTATATAGCCCTAAATCACAAGTGTCTCAAAGGGCTGCACAAGCCACAACGACATCCTCGGTACAAACCCCACATAAGGGCAAGGAAAAACTCACCCCAGTGGGACGTCGATGTGAATGACTATGAGAAACCTTGGAGAGGACCGCATATGTGGGTAACCCCCCCCCTCTAGGGGAGACCGAAAGCAATGGATGTCGAGTGGGTCTGACATAATATTGTGAGAGTCCAGTCCATAGTGGATCCAACATAATAGTAAGAGTCCAGTCCATAGTGGGGCCAGCAGGACACCATCCCGACTCTGGACAGCCAGCACTTCATCCAAGGCCACCTAACCTGTGCCCCCCCCCCCACAAGGAATAGGGGAGCAGAGGAGAAAAGAAAAGAAACGGCAGATCAACTGGTCTAACAGGGGGGCTATTTAAAGGCTAGAGTATACAAATGAGTTTTAAGATGGGACTTAAATGCTTCTACTGAGGTAGCATCTCTAATTGTTACCGGGAGGGCATTCCATAGTACTGGAGCCCGAATAGAAAACGCTCTATAGCCCGCAGACTTTTTTTGGGCTCTGGGAATCACTAATAAGCCGGAGTTCTTTGAACGCAGATTTCTTGCCGGGACATATGGTACAATGCAATCGACAAGATAGGACGGAGCTAGACCGTGTAGTATTGTATACGTAAGTAGTAAAACCTTAAAGTCACATCTTAAGTGCACAGGAAGCCAGTGCAGGTGAGCCAGTATAGGCGTAATATGATCAAACTTTCTTGTTCTTGTCAAAGGTCTAGCAGCCGCATTTTGTACCAATTGTAGTCTTTTAATGCTAGACATAGGGAGACCCGAAAATAATACGTTACAGTAGTCGAGACGAGACGTAACGAACGCATGAATAATGATCTCAGCGTCGCTAGTGGATAAAATAGAACGAATTTTAGCGATATTACGGAGATGAAAGAAGGCCGTTTTAGTAACACTCTTAATGTGTGACTCAAAGGAGAGAGTTGGGTCGAAAATAATACCCAGATTCTTTACTGAGTCGCCTTGTGTACGGTAATTGTTTGGTTGTCAAATGTTAAGGTGGTATTATTAAATAAATGTCGGTGTTTAGCAGGACCGATAATCAGCATTTCCGTTTTCTTGTCGTTGAGTTGCAAGAAGTTAGCGGACATCCATTGTTTAATTTCATTAAGACACACCTCCAGCTGACTACAATCCGGCGTGTTGGTCAGCTTTAGGGGCATGTAGAGTTGGGTGTCATCAGCATAACAATGAAAGCTAACACCGTATTTGCGTATGATGTCGCCTAGCGGCAGTATGTAAATACTAAAGAGTGCAGGGCCAAGAACCGAACCCTGAGGAACTCCGCACGTTACCTTAACATAGTCCGAGGTCACATTATTATGGGAGACGCATTGCATCCTGTCAGTAAGATAAGAGTTAAACCACGACAAAGCTAAGTCTGACATACCAATACGTGTTTTGATACGCTCTAATAAAATATTATGATCGACGGTATCGAAAGCAGCGCTAAGATCAAGAAGCAGCAACATAGATGACGCATCAGAATCCATCGTTAGCAGTAGATCATTAGTCATTTTTGCGAGGGCTGTCTCCGTAGAGTGATTTGCCCTGAAACCGGATTGAAAAGGTTCACAGAGATTGTTAGACACTAAGTGTTCATTTAGCTGCTGTGCGACAATTTTTTCGAGGATTTTCGAAATAAAGGGAAGGTAGGACACCGGTCGGTAGTTTACCATGAGGTCAGGATCAAGGTTAGGTCTTTTGAGCAGAGGATGAATAACCGCTTTCTTGAATGCTAGGGGAACAGTGCCAGAGGAGAGTGATAAGTTTATAATATTTAGCACTGATGGACCTAATAATACAAAAAGCTCCTTGATAAGTTTCCCAGGAAGTGGGTCAAGTAAACATGTTGTTTGTTTTATCCCACTTACACGCCATAATAGTTCCTCTAATGTTATTTCATCAAAAAGAGAGAGACTATTTTGTATTGCAGTATCCGTCGTAGATACAGTTGTATCTGTGTTAATAGAACCCAGTTGTAGCTGGTATGCGTTGTCTTTAATCTCCTTTCTAATGAGTTCAATTTTCTTATTAAAGAAATTCATAAAGTCATCTGCCGAGTGGGTGGAGCTATTGGGAGGAGTCCCTTGTTTGGTTAGCGATGCTACTGTACTAAACAAAAATTTAGGGTCGTTTTTGTTGAGGCGGATGAGATTTGAGTAATATTTAGCTTTAGCTAAGGTAAGCATGCGTTTATACGATATTAAACTATCACTCCATGCTTGATGGAAAACCTCAAGCTTGGTCGCGCGCCATTTGCGTTCCAACTTTCTACATGATAATTTATGAGCTCTGGTTTCTTCTGTAAACCATGGGGTGCGCCTTTTAGGGGCCCTTTTTTGTTTTAGCGGTGCTATACTATCAATGGTTTTGCGCAGGGCATTGTCAAAGTTGTTAGTTAGGTTATCAATAGAGCCGACATAATTTGGGAATGGTGCCATTACCGAAGGCAGTAGGTCAGCAAGAGTCATCGTTGTGGCAGCATTAATGTTGCGGCTGCTATAGCAGTTATTATTATTATTAGTTTGTTGACAATGAGTCAGAACTTCGAATTTTATAAGGTAATGATCGGACATTACTTTAGTATACGGGAGTACCATAACTTTGGAGGTGGTGACACCCCTGACCAGCACTATATCTATCGTATTACCGTTGCGATGCGTAGATTCATTTATTATTTGTGTAAGACCACAGCTATCAATTATAGTCTGGAGCGCCACGCACTGAGGGTCCGATGGGGTATTCATATGGATATTAAAGTCCCCCATTATGATTATATTGTCTGCGTGCGTCACTAGATCAGCAACGAACTCTGAGAATTCATTGATAAAGCCCGAGTAGGGCCCTGGGGGGCGTTAGATAACAGCCATATCGAGAGGCAGCGGTGCGACAGACCTCATAGTAAGCACCTCAAACGATTTGTATTTATTATTTAGGTTAGGGGTAAGGTTAAAGTTTTCATTGTATATTAGTGCGACCCCCCCACCCCTTTTAAGGGAACGGGCAATATGCGCATTCGTATAGTTAGGAGGAGATGCCTCATTTAGCGCAAAAAAATCGTCTGGTTTGAGCCAGGTTTCACTAAGACCAATGACGTTAAGATTGTTGTCTCTAATGACCTCATTAACTAATAACGTTTTGGGAGACAATGATCTTATGTTTAAAAAGCCCATATTATAAGTATTGGGCTGTTTTGACGAGTTTTTGTTTAAATTATCCGTAGTAGCAATATTAATAATGTTGCGTTTATTATACGTAGTGCACTTTAAATAGTTTCGACCATATCTAGGAATTGATACGACGGGAATTTTCAGATTGTTTGCTTGATGCTGCGATCGACTGAACGCATCATGATTTGCCACCTCAGTAGAATGCATATCTACCCCTGACACATTCACAACAGAAAACACATTATGTGAGTTGTGTGTTATTCTAAGAAAATTGCTATGCGTACAGGAATTATCCAGCCTGGTGCTGGCTAGTTCTAGCTTAACTGACTCCTCACCCGGACTAGCAGGCTCTGTAATTGCCTGCTAGTCTTGCTCTAGTGTAGTTAGTCAAATGTGACTTAAACAGTAGTCTATGTTTTTAGGCAGGATGATGGCGCCTTCCTGGTTAGGGTGAAGGCCGTCTCTCATCAGCAAGCCTGGTTTGCCCCAGAAAGAGGGCCAATTAGCAATAAACGTTAGTCCCTGTTGTCTACAGAAGCTAGCCAGCCACTTGTTAAGCGAGACTAATCTGCTATATCTCTCATCATTGCCTCTCGCAGGCAGGGGGCCAGAGACAATTACTCGATGCCTGGACATCTTTCTAGCGAGATCACAAGTCCTGGCTATGTTTCTCTTTGTAATCTCTGACTGTCTCATTCTAGTGTCATTGGAGCCAACGTGTACAACTATATTTGCATAACTAGTGGTGCGATTAGCCTGTCGTACGTGTTTACTAGGCCTGTTGCGAGTTGGCTCCCTAAGATTAGCCTCAATGTCAGGTGCTCTGGCCCCAGGGATGCACTTAATTGTGGCTGGTTTGCTAAGCTTTATGTTTCGGGTGATGGAGTCCCCTATGACTAAGGTGTGGTGCCCGGTAGACTGGGGTGTAGGACTAGCTAAAGAGCTAAATCTATTATGCGTCTCAACCGGTACACCGTAGCTTGTAGGCCGCTTAGGACTGCTACAGGCTGGGCTAGTTAGCTCGCTACAGCTAACGCTAGCAGATGTGTCCGCAACATCTAAAGTTACGAGATTACTCTGCTCTAACTGGCGGACACGGCCCTCTAGCAGAGCCAGCCTCTCCGTGAGTAAGGTGCAAGACGCGCAGGAAGCCATACTCACGGTGTTTTCTGTCACCGAGTGAAGTTCCTGCTGTCTTCCGAGAAGTCCTGGTCACGGTGTGCGGGGAGCCGCTTCCAACGACCGGCGCCGCCTTTCTCCGCGCTAGCTTCGTTAGCTTAGCAGCTAGCTGCTAGCTAGCTGCGGGAGGGGTGGTGAGACAGAGATCGGGTGATTTGCAAGTTAAATAGTACTACTAAATATGTTGAGAAAGTAATAAAGAAAGCTGCAGAATAATTAAAAGCACACAAATAGAACGATACTTAGCTTTTTCGAAACAGCGAGCAGTCAGCGAGCAGTCACGCACGGTGAACCGGAACCGGAAGTATATAATACAAACGTTTGTAGAATAGAATAGAATAGAATGGACTTTATTGTCATTATATTTGCATATAACGAGATTAAGGACTCCTATTTAAGGTGCGGTAGTGAGAATAAAAATGGGGTAAAAATAAAATACACAAGAGGTAATAAAGAAAAAACTAACAATTGAAATAAACAGACTACTATCCAATAAAAATAATAAGCAATCCTGTACAATATACAAAACACTATAGAAATACAAAATATTGTACAATATACAGAACAAGACAAGAGTACCGGAGTAATAAATAACAATCAGTATTGCACTCGAAAGGTAATATTGCACAGTAGGGTATTAGGGTAGGATATTGTATAGGGGTGAATTATTTTTATACGTTAGAGTTCAAGATGGTGACAGCTCTGGGAAAGAAGCTGTCTCTGAGCCTGTTTGTTCTGGCTCTGATGCACCTGTAGCGCCTGCCCGATGGTAGCAGGTCGAACAGGTGGAAGCCAGGGTGTGTGCTGTCCTTAGTGATGCTAAGGGCTTTTTGCTCTGTTGAGGCAGCGGGAGTTGTGTAAATCCTTCAGGGAGGTGAGGGGGCAGCCGATGATTTTTTGTGCAGACTTTATGACCCTCTGAAACGCCTGTTTGTCTGCTTCAGTGGAGCTGGCGTACCACACTGTTATGCAGTACGTCAGCAGGCTCTCGACAGCCGAGCGATAGAAGGTCACCATCAGCTGCCTCTCCAGTCTGTTCTTCCTCAGCACCCTCAGGAAGTGTAGTCTCCGCTGGGCCTTCCGGATGACCGCAGTTATATTTTGGATCCAGGAGAGGTCAGCAGATATGAGGGTGTCTCCTTTTCAGGTGAGAGAGGACGCTAAAGGCAGTGCCTTTAAGGCACACCCCCAATATTGTTGTCCGGGTGGAAATCGGGAGAAATTCGGGAGAATGCTTGTCCCGGGAGATTTTCAGGAGAGGCACTGAAATTCGGGAGTCTCCCGGAAAATTCGGGAGGGTTGGCAAGTATGATTGCAACAGGAGGGGCATCTGGCCCAAAACTGCCAGTCACAAGGGACGCTGCTCCGTTCTCCGTCATACCAAGTGGAGTGAAGCGTCAAAGGCGTGGGAGGCGGGATGGGGTACGTGTGTGTGGCGTATATTTTAGATGCATGTCTGGAAGCCTGCAGCGTGTCCCTGGTCCGCAACTTTGGTGCCCTCGCAAATGCGATAACACAGCCAGTCAGTCCAATAAAAGTCAATATCAACAGGTGTATCTCCGTGAGAGACAGGGAAGTAAGTAAGTAAGTAAGTAAGTCAATTTTATTTATAAAGCGCTTTTCACAGATAAAATCACAAAGCGCTGTACAAAACATAGGTGAAGTAAAACAACAATTACATTAAAATAACAGTGGCAACATCATAAAAAGGATACCAAGTGGATTAAAAATGATAGTTTAAAGGAAGAAGTTTGTTACGTCTTCGCTGCACTGTCCTTTGGGAGAGTCTCGAAGCAATTACCTTGCCACGTTGCTTGCAACCAGGGAAAACAATCCAGATTAGAATGTTTGTGTATGAGTGAGCGAAAACAAATTTGAACTTGTCACTCTAATTTTCTATTTCTGGTCCTCAAATTTATCGTACTTCACTATGTAGAGCAGACAGCATCTCCAAGATGTCGTCAAGTTTGTAATTTAGTCCAAAAGTGCCCAAAGCTCTGCGCGCATCCTCCAATCATTTGTGGCATATTTGCGGTACTTTGAACGGCTGCCAGAATCTTGCAAATGTGGACACATCAGAGCAATGTGGACACACTTACTCCAAGCAGCAGAAGTCCTGTTATCATGGTGCCGAATAGGTACATATTTTCAACATCCTCGACTGAAAGGGTCGCCAGGCACGCAGCATTCCGCTTCTCCCAAGAGTCCTTCAAGTGTCCAGCAGCAACAGTTCCGTCAAGACAGGCAGGTTCCCCCGAACCCAAAATCTTGTCAATTTTGATGAGAGGAAAGCTGACCTTTCCATTCATTAGATTTTGGAGAGCAGTGCAAAAAGAGGCTACAAGAAACTAAGGCAAAACAAAGCAAAAAAGCAAGCACTGGAGATAAGGGAGAGTGAAAGAGAGTGTTCGCCTTTAATGAGTGCAAGAGAGAAATTGTGGGCGTTCTAATAAACAGCACATATTCTGCATATACATGAAGACAAGCACGCTAAATGGATTGCACTCTTCAGACCCTTAGTTTCCTGTGTGTTTGTGTCCAGGTGGGCAGCCGGGTTGACTTCCAGTGCCAACAGGGACACCTCCTGCAGGGTTCCACCACTCGCTTATGTTTGCCAGATCTCACCTGGACCGGCATCCAGGCTTCCTGTGTCCGTGAGTATTGTCTCTTCTTCCTCGACATGTTTTCAAAGCACCGTCGTGTCAGAATGTCGCTGTCTATCCACGTGACTTTTATTATGCCTCCTTCCACTTATTGCGTGTGCTGTGTACTGATCATTATCGTTGAGATTTTAGCCCACTTGTACTTGTTGATTGAACAAGTTCAACATAGACCAGTGTCAAGCAGGGACTGAGCAGTTCTGCCGGCGTTGCCAGGCCAACCGCATTTGGAAGTTATGTAATGCAGTTATCTTTAAGAGATCCTTTTCAGCGTCAGTGTCTCATTGAAATGTTTTTAACACATTTGGCTATGATGCACAGTAGTAAGAGTTGTGTGGCGATAAGGAACCTAAAATGATACTTTTACATCTTGATCTTGCCCATGTAGGAACAGCGTTCCTGTTCTGTAACACTGTCTAATCTTTAACGGGTTTGTGCTGAAAACAAAGTTTTGTCGTACTTCTGCAATGACAATAAAGACCTACCTACCTACCTTATGAAAAGTGCAACTCTAATTAATGAAACAAATAGTAAACAGGAAAAACATAACATTTGAAGTGATTTAAACATTGAGGCTGTGAGGGAGACGGTATCACTCTTGTGTTTCATAATGCATCTATGCTCCAGTATCGTTTGGTAGTAATCACCATACTTAATGATGCACAGTATTTAGCTATTACTACTATTTAGTGCATAACTGTAATACTGTGATGTCACAGACTGAAATTACAGTCAGACATGCAGCCTACTTATAATTCCGAGGCAAAAGCCTTTGAAGCAGTTCCATCCTGTGTTGAGCAGTACACTTTGTTTGCCAGGTTTTTCTTTATCTGCTGAAGCTGCAGCCCAGCAGGAGCTGCTCTCTGGCTGTCATCCATCACCTGTGGTGCCTTGAAGAATTTATTGATTTTCCTATGCCCTCGCCCTGTCATTGTTAGAGCCGAAATGGCGTATAGAATGGATAAATAGAATAGACCGGATCAATGCAGGTCTTTATTAAATATATACATTCACAAGTTATAGGAACTCTGTGTTACCTGTGTGTCACTTTTTATAAAAGTGATAAGTTTTTAGGAAACAATTATCGCATTTTTTGCATGTTCTTCTCTCCATACTTTTAGCAACATAACCAGCTTTGTTTATCATTTAGCATTATTAGTGCTGTTAAACAAATTGTATTTAGATTAATTACAAGATTAATTTTGATTAATCACATTAATGTATTCACTTTTAATCTACATAAATTGTGTTCAATTGCAAATACCACATGCTAAACAGCATGTGCAAACAAAAAATGGCGTGCTAATCATGTTGCTTAGACTGTGTTCAGTTGATAACTGGTGCAGACCGCCCAATTTAAATGAGGTTTTTGTATGTACTACGCTGCTTTTTTTCCATGGATATACTCATTTAATGCACATTCATGTTATCATGCTCCTACCTCTGGCATTTTGCTATGTTTTGAAACATGCAGCAGACATGTACCCCTTTTTTGGCCATTTTAGCAGCAGTCCTTAAGCAATGGAACACACTTTTTTTTAGCGTGCCAAAATTACATCCTGGTAGATAAAGAAAATGCATATTGTAATACTTTTTTTTTATATGAAAAAACAAACATCAACATAAAACAAAAAACACCAGCAGTCACCAAAACGCATCAATTAAATGTGTTTTAATCAGCCCCTTAAGTAATCCAACAGCTATAAAATTAAAGAATGATATTGCTGAATTGATGATACGTCTTTTTTTTTCTTTTTTTTTTGACAGTCCATATATTTACAAGCATATTGTACATAGTACAGAGGTGCAGTGTAATCGCCTCTTTTGTCACAGTTATTTCTGCACAACTGCCAGTTTGCATGTTCTTTCTAGACAAACTAAATAAAGTACATACAGTGCATTCAGAAAGTATTCACAGCGCTTCACTTTTTCCACATTTTGTTTTGTTACAGTCTTATTCCAAAATGGAACAAATCCATTTTTGTCCTCAGTACCCCAAAAATACAATGTGAAAAGTTTTTTTTTTTATTATTTGCAAATGAATTAAAACAAAAAAAACATATGTACATATGTATTCACAGTCTTTGGCACACCTATCTTTGGGCAGCTTTGCCCATTCCTCTTTGTTGCACCTCTCAAGCTCCATCAGGTTGGACCGGAAGCATTGGTTTTCATCCAGGATGTTTCTGTACATTGCTACATTCATCTTAGTCTAGTCAGGGAGGAGACCAAGAACCTGATGGTCCCTCTGTCAGAGCTACAGCCTTCCACTGTGGAGAGAGGAGAACCATCCAGAAGGGCAACCATATCTGCAGCAATCCACAAATCAGGCCTGTATGGTATAGTGGCCAGACGGAAGCCATTCTTTTGTAAAAAAAAGTTTGCCAAAATGCACCTGAAATATTCTCAAACCATGAGAAACAAACTTATCTGGTCTGATGAGAGAAACAACTCTTTGTGCATGAATGCCAGGCGTCATGTTTAAAGGAAACCAGGGACCGCTCACTACCAGGCCAATACTATCCCTACAGTGAAACATGTCAGGACTGAGAGAATGATGAATGCAGCAATGTACAAAAACATCCTGGATGAAAACCAACACTTCATATCAAACCTGATGGAGCTTGAGAGGTTCTCCAAACAGGAATGGGCAGAGAAGAATGGGAGGAACTGCCCAAAGATAGGTGTGACAATCTTGTGGCATTGTATTCATAAAGACTTGAGGCTGTAATTGCTGCCAAAGATGCATCAATGAAGAATTGAGCAAAGGCTGTGAATACTTATGTACGTGATTTTTTTTTAAATTTATTTTTTATTTTTAATCAACTGGCAAATAAAAAAAATGTTTTCACATAGCCATCATGGGGTAATTTGGAATAAAGCTGTAACATAAGAGGTGGAAAAGGTAAAGGTGAATAGTTTTCCGGATTCACTGTACACAAAACAATGACCGCAGAACAGTTTTAGTCTTGACAAATCACAATGCGTGTGCTAAATAATTATATTTATATTATATTTTCCTGGTAGCCTAATGTGGGGGTTCTGATGATCAGCATGAATTCTGCATATTCATGAAGACAGCCATGCTAAATGGATTGCGCTCCAAATGTTGTTAACTTAAGAGACGCAATCCTCTGCACACAAGCTTAGTAGCTCAGCTTTGCGTGCGTGATCAAGTTTGCACATGTTTTAATACACATGACTGTCATGTTTTTTTTGTTTGCTTGTTTTTTTACTCAATATTTATATCGTCAGGGGCAACGTGCTGTTTAGCCTTTTCCATATTGACCTGTTTGCTTCTGCCGCTTGTCGCTACCACAAAACAACTGCCCATGTGTGCGTATGCTATGGTAAAACTACTTGGAGAAAATGCCTGCAAAATGGTGCCTGGGACGTTTTAAGGATTTTGATTCATTTCGCAGGTTAAAATGAATTAAATGTGTTAAAATTAGTGGTGTCAAATGATTAATTTTTAGTAAGATTAATTACAATTTTGAATGTAATTAATCACAATTAATCAGAGTAAATGACTTGCTTGCAAATTTAAATTGACTTTTTAAAAAAAACAACTCATTTGACACAAATGCACAATGTCATAAAGGACTATTTTTCAAATGTTTTACCGGAATGCACGTCATTTATTTGCTCAAAACTTGCATTGACCTGATCACTGACCATACAGCAACCAGCACCGCCTTTCAGGTAACCATTTGCGGTGAAGGTAAAGGAGCATGTGCGGTCAAAATAAATAATCTGCATTTATACATAATTAGGGTGATACATTTTTGTAATTAATTGCATTTGTTAACGCGTTAACTTCTACAGCCCTAAATTAAAAGTTTTAATCAGATTAATGATATTGTTCAATTAATCCGCCAAAGTTGATATGAAAACTGTAAGATTGAGCTTTAAACCATTTTAACCCCTGAGCATTTAGGTATTTTTGAGCTAACATTCCTAAAAAAATTCCTAGAAAGTTCATGTGAAGCTGTCATTGAACCATTTGGAGTAAAAGCATGATATTTGTCTCTTTTGAAAACAAACAACCCACAGCAGTCAGTCACTTGGTACCACTGACACTGATCAATAGGAGTTTAAATAATTTATTTTCTTGTTCGCCAATTTTATTTGATAAATGTTTTTTAGAAACATGTGCCTTCTAAATAACTAATTTGATGCTATGGACTATAAAACTAGGTCCTTACCTGATCCTATTTCAAATTTGACGTTGATACTACAAAACTGTTGCATTTTACATACTTTTTTCTTAAGTTATCATCAGGCTTTTCAAAGGTGTTCCATTTGGTCTAAGTTTTCACTAACTCCATGCAAACAAAGCTCAATGGCTTCATGACACCATATCTTGTCCTTCAAGGCAGGGATGTTATGATTGTTTGAAAAGTTGACAGAAAAAATTACTTCAAAGGAACAACATTAATACGCCGTTGACACCCAGTCCACGTTCTCCAAAGATCAATTTCAAAAAGTACATAACTATAATATATCTGTGTTTTCACAATTCCAATGGCTATTCTGCAGTCAGTTATAATTAACCTGGCTTTCATCATCATTGGGGCGGTATAGCTGTGATGTTAGAGCCGCCATCCAGAAACTTGAGGGTCCCTGGTACTAATCCAGCTTCCGCCACCCTATAGTAGCAACTGCTGTTGTGTCCTTAGGCAAAACACTTCACCTTGCTCCCAATACCACTCATACTGAATGTGAATGAATGTTTGGTGGTGGTCGGAGAGGCCATAGGCGTTTATTGGCACCCACGTTTCCGTCAGTCTACCCCAGGGCAGCTGTGGTTACAAATGTAGCTTCCGCCAATCTATGTGTGAATGTGGAGTGAATAAATGATGGGTTCTCAGTTCCTCACTTTCAAGCGCTTTGAGTGTCCAGAAAGTGGGTATGTAAATGTAATCCTTCAATATTTATTATTGTTATTTTCATTATCATTATTATTATTATCATCATAAGGGGCCATCGAAAAGGGTTAAAATAAAATCGATTATATTGAAAATATAGCAACACAGTTTGTTAAAAAGCCAATGGAATCCTTGGATTCCTTGTCTGGAAAGGTTTGTTTATTAATATTCCTGTACCTCCATACTTTAAACCCCTTTTCAACCATTTCAAGGAGTTGCTTTTTCATGTTGACAGGCTTTTTTTTTTTTACTTTTCTTACATTTTTACTGTTGATTTGTGTAGAAATTCAGCTAAGGCAAACATAAACAAACAATTCTCCAATGCCCGGTTCAACATGTGGAAACAAAGTGTATTGATCCAAAGTCGTATTGAGCCATGTTCAATACAGACTACCTTTGTTTTACGTGATGGGGTTGCCGCTGGAGGCTGCAATTCATCAAGAGCTCTGACGATGTGCTGCAATGGAAGTTTGAGTCAATTCCATGTATAGTTTGACCTGCAGCTAATTAAGGTTAAGCTACAAACATCTTTAATCCTGGTTGTGTATGGTCTGTTAGCAAGAAGTTTAAAAAGAACCAGATTTGAGGTTTGCGTCGCTCTGCAGCTCGACGATTTTGTTTGACCGATGTCTGTGAGCCCTCTTTGCTGTGTTCTATCTCTTCCACCGTCTTTATCCTCAAATGGTGCAATCCATCTATATCAGTGGTCAACGTTACATACTGTCGTCAGGTCGCAGAGGAATCTCAGGAATCACATCTGCTGAGAACATGAACTTGGCTCTTGATGAGAGATTTGACATGTGCCTTGTAAGTGTATTTGCTGGTCATGGTCTACAAACCCTACAAGCACTGTGGACATGTGCTGACAGTTTGTCGTTCTAAATGGGTTACACAGACTTGTGCTCAGACAGCCAGGGGAAAGGGGTGATTTAATTATTTATTTGTCAGCTCTCCAGACTGTCATCTTCACATGTTTCTGCTTCCTTGAAGTGATACAAAGTCACACCAATACCTCATTGGAACTCTTCATATCACATTCACTCGCCCAGACAAGATTGTCTGAAACACTTTAATATTTAAGACCTCACTGCAGTTCAATTCTGATTCTTGGGGGGACGATTCAAGTCAAACTCGATTCTCGATTTAACAGATGTTATAATAATAATAATAATAATTATAGTAATGACGATAGTAACAATGCATACAATTTATATAGCATTTTTATAAGTACTCAAAGACACTTTACATTACAAAACAAAAGAAAACAACAGGAGACTTTAATTAAGATTGTATATAGACAGCTGAGATCAAAAAGCAACGAAAAGCATATATTTTATACATAAGTAGTAAAACCTTAAAGTCAGTGCAGGTGAGCCAGTATAGGCGTAATATGATTAAAATTGCTTGTAGTTGTCAAAAGTCTAGCTGCCACATTTTGTACCAACTGTAATATTTTAATGCTAGACATAGGGAGACCCGGAAATAATATGTTACAGTAATCGAGACGAGACGTAACGAACGCATGAATAATAATCTCAGGATTGGTTGTGTATAAAATGGAATGGATTTTAGCGTGAAAGAAGACCGCTTCGAGAGTTAGGTCGGAGATAATACCTCCACTTGTAATCCGCTTAAGGCTACTACAAGCTGGGCTAGTCAGCTCGCTACAGCTAACGCTTGCAAACATGTCCGCGACGTCCAAAGTTACAAGGTTACTCTGCTTTAACTGGCGGACACGGCCCTCTAGCAGGGACAACCAATCCATGAAAAATGTGCAACAAGAACAGGAAGCCATACTCACGTTATTTTTTTTCACCAAGTCGAGTTTTTGCTGTCTTCGGGACGCAGTCACTTCGTTCCGGGATTAGCTTGGCTTTGCTAGCCTAGCAGCTACCTAGCTGAAAATGAAGCGGTGAAGCAGCGAGAGTGGGTGCCTTTAAGTTCAATACGACTACTAAATGTGTTAGAGAAGGGCTAAAGAAAGCTGTAGAATGATTAGAAGCACACAGAGAGAAAGATAGCACTTTGCTTTGAACGATGGGTATGGGTGCGAGCAGCCACTCATCAAGTTTGTCCTAATCACTCAAGGGAAAATGGAATATTTGTTAAGGTCTTAACGTTTCTGTTGCTGGTTTTTAATCACACATTATTCTCATAGGATAACATTACAGTAATAGTTCCAAAATGTAATTACTAAAATGCATCATATCATGGTTGTTGTACAGTATCAGGAGAAAACTGGATCCCAGGCTACAGATCATATATAGCAATGATTCTGGTGAGCTCCTTACTTCCATTGGTGTAGGTTGTGAGTTCAAACCCCGGCCGAGTCATACCAAAGACTATAAAAAAAAATGGGACCCATTACCTCCCTGCTTGGCACTCAGCATCAAGGGTTGGAATTGGGGGTTAAATCACCAAAATGATTCCCGGGCGCAGCCACCGCTGCTGCCCACTGCTCCCCTCACCTCCCAGGGGGTGATCAAGGGTGATGGGTCAAATGCAGAGAATAATCTCGCCACACCTAGTGTGTGTGTGACAATCATTGGTACTTTAACTTTAACTTTTAACTTTACATGGAAAAAAATAATTGTAAATTATTAACATGCACAATGCTTATCAGCTAGCTGAGCTTAAATTAAATAGCAAAATGTTTGTGTTTTCTTTGTAGCAAGTGTTACATTAACCCTCCCCCAAGTCCATGATTCTAATTATTCACCAGTTTATGTGTGTAGCCCGTTGCATTTGTATGCATGTCAGAGCATTAGTGTGCGCTTACTAATGCGTTTGCCCTCTGCTCGCTTGCCAGCTCATTCGTGCAAGCAGCCCCGAAGCCCGGCCAACTCGGACGTGGTGGGCCTGGACCTACCCTCCTACGGTTACACCCTTGTGTACACCTGTCAGCCAGGTTACTTCCTTTCCGGGGGTTCAGAGCACCGCTTCTGCCGCTCTGACGGCAGCTGGACTGGCAAGGTGCCCGTGTGTAGAGGTAAGTGCACTGCTGACATGTGCAAGGGCAGGTGATGGAAAGGTTGCTAGGGGGAAGCTAAAGGCGGAAGAACCTCTCAGGAGGTTGTTCGTAGGGGAAGAGTCAATTAACTTTCAGTGTACACAGTTTGCGAGCAGATGTTTTGTTTTGCAGTGCCAATATATTCTGTAACGGGGAAATGTTGCCCATCATCACCAAACGGTACTGTGCTTTCTCGTAGTTGTTGCGTGTTTCTTTGATTCTTACATTGACCAAAGAGAGCACAGTCTATTCATTCAAATTCCTTTTGTGTTAAACATACTTTGCCACAGTGACGTGCGGTGAGGTTCAAGGCTGGTGAGGCACTGACTTCATCACAGTCAGATTTACAAACATATGAACCCTAAAGAGTATCTTATTCACCATTTGATTGGCAGCAGTTAACGGGTTATGTTTAAAAGCTCATACCAGCATTCTTTACACATACAAACAGTAGCACACAAAAAAGCATATTTAATAAAAAAAAACGTTATTATGGTCTTACCTTTACTTATAAATGAAGTCCATGCACCGCTCCTTCTGAACAAAAGCATCGATAACTTGTTTATAGAAGTCTTCCTTATCTTTCTTCAGTTTTAAAAGTCTCTCTGTCTCGATGGAGATCTTCCTTTAATTATTACCTCCTGCTTCGATTGAAAGTCCAGTTTAGAAAACTGTTTTATTTTAGATGTGTAATCCATCATGTTAAAAGTCCAGGCGAGAGGAAAAAATAAAAGATCGCTGCCGCTGCACTTGACTTGCTAACTGTAGCTTGTTGTCACTTATTCTGCAGCCGAGTAGTCGCAAGAATGATTCCTGGGATCACTAGCGCCCTCTACCACCATTAGGCGGGATTACTGCGAGCCTCACCCAGTGTGTCTTCGCAGCCTTTTTATGATTGCTCAGAACAAGAAATACGTTGACAAAATACACTGTACATTATATACCTCAGCTAACTAAACTATGGAAATTTATAATATAATTCATATAACAATACGGTCTCACTGCACAGCAGGCCAGCAGTTAGCCGAGTCATTGCGCAATCCATGGTGAGGCTCAACTGGCTGCTGACTCACCGCAAGTCTCTTCTCAGTATTTGAACGGCAAATGTGAAAATTCAGCGATTTTGAATAAAAATAATCTAAAACTGGTGAAGTTAAATGGAAAATAACTTTTTAGTATAATCACTGGATACATATAACAATTTAATTAATTTGTTTTCTTTTAAAAAAAAAATTCTTTCCATGATGGCACGTGAGGCCCTGCCTCACCTGCCTCCCCTGACTGCACGTCACTGCTTTGCCAGTAAATCTGATTCTGAACACATGTCTCTCTCTCCTGTGCATTTCAAGTAGTTAAAAACTGCTAGTAAGATGCTGCTAACAATACAGGCAATGGATAAACAATCTATTCCACCAAAAAACGCCGTTTAAAAAAACATCCAAGAAGATCCAACACCATTTTATATACCGTATTGTTCGGACTATAAGTCGCAGTTTTTTTCATAGTTTGGCCGGGCTCCAATGTGACTTATATATGTTTTTTTCCTTCTTTATTATGCATTTTCGGCAGGTGCGCCTTATACTACGGTGCGACTTATACTCCGAAAAATACGGTACATGCTTTAAGTATGTACGTAATGTAGTAACAGGCACATTCATGATAACATGTAATATTTACAGTCATTTTAGGTAATTTTTTGGTCATTTTTAGCATCACCGTAACTTCTTTCCTAGGAACCTTTTTTCACAAAGTGCATAGCAACGATCACTACTCGAGTCAACACAGCAACACAAAGAGCATTTTCTGTGTTTGCTACCACTTATGGCGAACGGTGTGAGAGCCTTAGAGCATTGTCATGAAGCACTATTACTTAACGTTTCAAATAAGAACAGAAAATGACTTACAATGTCCGCTCTCAGTGGGATGATTGTAACTTTTAGAACTTTCATTCTTCCGTTTGTTGAGGGTGGAGTTGAGAGCCATATACAGTAGTATCAAGTTGGTAGCATGTGGATTTTCAAAATCGACCAAAATCAATTGCTGCCACAACCTTTACTATACTCATGATTTATAATGTAGCATTAATTTGCCCTAATTAAAAGCTCAAGCTCCTTCTTCTTCTTGGTTATTTTATGGTGGGTCGCAAACAACGTTATTAGCAGCTTCATCTAGCTCGTCCTGTAATTTCCAGGCTATAGTGCAACAAATTTTTGGCCGACTTTTATTTCATACATCTATTGGGCGCACACGTCTATTGGCCGCAGGTGTACACATTGAAACATGAACGATTTAGACAGACATTCACAAATTGTGCAGAAAATGCGGCAATGTGAGACAAAGAAGGGAGATACATATTTGGTATTTTAAGAAAGCTCTGTAATGTATTTATTTTACGTTACAACGTCCAGTCCACAAGTGATAAGAGAAATGGTGTTTTCATTGGTTTTCATTTTATAGATTGCAACCAGTTTAAAATGTGTAATGCCATCTTACACAGGGTGGTTGTGGAAGAGTAATACTTGTGTCAGCCAATACAGTGCATCACTTTTTCCACATTTTGTTATGCTACAGTTTTAGTCCGAAATGGAATACATCCATTTTTGTTCTCAAAGATCCATCCATCCATCCATCTTCTTCCGCTTATCCGAGGTCGGGTCGCGGGGGCAGCAGCTTAAGCAGGGAAGCCCAGACTTCCCTCTCCCCAGCCACTTCGTCCGGCTCCTCCCGGGGGATCCCAAGGCGTTCCCAGGCCAGTCGGGAGACAAAGTCTTCCCAGCGTGTCCTGGGTCTTCCCCGTGGCCTCCTACCGGTCGGATGTGCCCGAAACACCTTCCTAGGGAGGCGTTCGGGTGGCATCCTGACCAGATGCCCGAACCACCTCATCTGGCTCCTCTCGATGTGGAGGAGCAGCGGCTTTACTTTGAGCTCCCCCCGGATGACAGAGCTTCTCACCCTATCTCTAAGGGAGAGCCCCGCCACCCGGCGGAGGAAACTCATTTCGGCCGCTTGTACCCGTGATCTTGTCCTTTCGGTCATGACCCAAAGCTCATGACCATAGGTGAGGATGGGAACGTAGATCGACCGGTAAATTGAGAGCTTTGCCTTCCGGCTCAGCTCCTTCTTCACCACAACGGATCGATACAGCGTCCGCATTACTGAAGACGCCGCACTGATCCGCCTGTCGATCTCACGATCCACTCTTCCCCCACTCGTGAACAAGACTCCGAGGTACTTGAACTCCTCCACTTGGGGCAAGATCTCCTCCCCAACCCGGAGATGGCACTCCACCCATTTCCGGGAGAGAACCATGGACTCGGACTTGGAGGTGCTGATTCCCATCCCAGTCGCTTCACACTCGGCTGCGAACCGATCCAGTGAGAGCTGAAAATCTAGATGTAGATATGTATGTTCTCAAAGAGCAACAAGGTATTGAGCAAAGGCCGTGAATACTTATGTACATGTGATTTCTTAGTTTTTTACTTTTAACAAATTTGCAAAAAAAATTCTCACATCCTCATTATGGAGTACTGTCTGTATATTTTTTAGAACAAAAATTAATGTATTCCATTTTGGAATAAGGCTGAAACATAACATGTTTAAAAAGTGAAGCGCTGTGAATACTTTCCGAATGCCCTGTATAGTGAGAACATAATTTGTTAGACTCAGCTCAGAATGCCAAATATGTTTATTACCTGGTGCTAATTAGATACCCTGTTTTTTTTTACTTCTGTACGCCACACACCCTACAACTATACAAGACTCTGTGGTTATTTGACTAGAGGTCTTAATTGGAGGCGTTCTATACTGTATGTATGCACTGACTTTGGAATTATAGCAAAAATACTTATCTATAATAGTAGAGAAAATATCTTCCTACATGTTTTTGTTGCCATTGAGCTGATCTGTAAAAAGTAAAAGTTGTATCAGAGTAAACATGTTTACTGTTTGAGCACTCTGATTGCGATGCCTTTAATGAATCAATCCATTTTTCATGACATATTTGTTTTTTTTGCAGCCGGATCCAAATCACAGGAAAAAACTATCAAAGTAACACCAGGGACGCCAAGCCCTAAAATACATGGTGAGCCGTGAGTTGCACCTCCTTTTCATTTCTATGCGGTCCATTGGTCCTTTTTAACTGTAGTTTTAACTCTTGATACAGTACAATGTTGTCCAAATGCTGTCTTTTGTGTGTGGTGGTTGAAAAGTCAGGATGAAATTCCATAACCCACTCTGCCTAAATGGTGGACAAGCTGTACTAAAAACATTATACTGTACTGTCAAAGCTCTAGGGCTTTTACTGTATATTATTTCTTTTTTTTTAAAATAGACAACAAAACTATTTTCTGCTAATTACAATGCCTCACTAATCCTATTAAATTCTCACGAGAACCAGCTCTCGCTTTATGACAAACAAAATTATTTCACTTGGTAACCTATTATACTGTTGCAAAGTAATTATGAGAGAACAATTTCAGGTACATTTCAATGTATGTGAATGCCAAGAATAGGGTCAATACAGTATATGGCTGCTATTTACAACTGTAATCTTTAAGCAAGAATAAGTTCTCCAGTATCCTATATATATATATATATATATATATATATATATATATATATATACCTGAGTAGTCTTGGGTTCAATCCCGGGCTCGGGATCTTTCTGTGTGGAGTTTGCATGTCATCCCCGTGACTGCGTGGGTTCCCTCCGGGTACTCCGGCTTCCTCCCACCTCCAAAGACATGCACCTGGGGATAGGTTGATTGGCAACACTAAATTGGCCCTAGTGTGTGAATGTGAGTGTGAATGTTGTCTGTCTATCTGTGTTGGCCCTGCGATGAGGTGGCGACTTGTCCAGGGTGTACCCCGCCTTCCGCCCGATTGTAGCTGAGATAGGCTCCAGCGCCCCCCGCGACGCCAAAGGGAATAAGCGGTAGAAAATGGATGGATGGATGGATATATATATATATATATATATATATATATATATATATATATATATATATATATATATATATATATATATATATATATATATATGAAATTGCCTCTAATTCAGGGGTCCCCAAACTTTTTGACTCGGGGGCCGCATTGGGTTAAAAAAATGTGTCTGGGGGCCAGGTTGTGTGTATATATATATATATATATATATATATATATATATATATATATATATATATATATATATATATATATGTATATATGTATACAGTATATACATATATACATTGTCTTTATAATCCGTTTTGTCATTTAACATCAATTAACATTGATGTTCATCAACATTTAACATTGTCATTTTATCGATGGGAAAATTCATTTTTAGACAATATGATTTGCCTGAGCGGCTAGGAGACACCAAGAGTAACAAGCGGTAGAAAATGGATTAGAAAGGAAAGATTTAAAAAATAAAATAAAATAAATAAAATAAAATAATAATTTTAACTTGGGACTTCCTGTGAGCCGGATTTTGGATGCTGGGGGGCCTAAAATTGCTTTTTGGGGAGAATTTTAGCTGTAGATATAGAATCATATATATATATATATATATATATATATATAGGGTACTGGAGAACTTATTCTTGCTTTAAGATTACAGTTGTAAATAGCAGCCATATACTGTATTGACCCTATTCTTGGCATTCACATACATTGAAATGTACTTGAAATTGTTCTCTCATAATTACTTTATATATATATAAATAAATGATAAATGGGTTGTACTTGTATAGCGCTTTTCTACCTTCAAGGTACTCAAAGCGCTTTGACACTACTTCCACATTTACCCATTCACACACACATTCACACACTGATGGAGGGAGCTGCCATGCAAGGCGCTAACCAGCACCCATCAGGAGCAAGGGTGAAGTGTCTTGCTCAGGACACAACGGACATGACTAGGTTGGTACTAGGTGGGTATTGAACCGGGGACCCTCGGGTCGCGCACGGCCATTCTTCCACTGCGCCACGCCGTCCCTTAAATATATATATATATATATGTATTTATTTATATATGTATGTATATATGTATGTATATATATATATATATATATATATATATATATATATATATATATATATATATATATATATATATATAGTATTGTTGATTCAGGTTACTGGAAAACTTATTGTTGCTTTAAGATTACAGTATGTAAATATATATATATATACATGTATATATACATATACAAAAGAGAGGGGGAAAAAAGTAGGCATAATCTTAACTAATCTGTTTAATTATGTTACATGGTACAAGCCTCTTAAACAGTAACATTTAAAATGACAGTAATTCCCCTGAAAAAAAGAAAGGGTTCACTTTTCAATAAAAAGTAATCTCCAGATTTTAATTGTTTGTTCATGCTGTGAATGGTATATCTATAATACTGGAAGTCAACATTAAGAAGAAGAATGCTTTTTCACATCTTGTCTATCAAAAGACCCACAGCGTTCAGATGGCTAAATGTCACTAACAAGTTCTCTTTATGTATTTTTTGCTCCTGAAAAAGTAATTTCCCTTAATATCGATTAGTTTTTGAGTAATCAGTAGATAAATAACTGTACTTTAAACGCCCCTTTCCATTGCTAGACTCAGTATGCCGTGTCCTCTTGGTGTGACGCCATCTACAGAACTGGAGCCCAAGTGTGGATAAAGACATGTAAAATGATTATGTATTTCACTTAAATGCATGTTTTTGTCACCCTGGCCCATCCCACAGGCACAAGACATTAAAACAACATTGAGAACTTGTTGAATTAGGTCCTGACGTTGAGCAACTCAAACCTAACGTTGGAACAACATGCTTTTTGATGACGTTTAATCAGTGTTGTGTTATGACGTTGATTTGACCATTGAATTTTGGTCATTTACCAACCATCCATCCATCCATCCATTTTCTACCGCTTGCCCCTTTCGGGGTCGTGGGGGGTGCTGGAGCCTATCTCAGCTGCATCCGGGCGGAAGACAGGGTACACCCTGGACAAGTCGCCACCTCATCGCAGGGCCAACACATTTAGATAGACAACATCAATATTTTACAATACAAATACAACGTTGAAACAACATGCTTTTTGACAACATTTATTTAATGTCAGGTTGTGACGTTGATTTGGTTATTTGCCTAAAAACAATGTAAATCCAACGTTAGACACCAGCGTTGTCTCAATTTACAAATACAACTAATTTGCAACATTGTTTCAAAGTCAGTTTTAAAGAATATGTGTGTGTAACCAACGTTGTATCAATGTCATGTGCTTGCTGTGATCATTACTTCAAAACTGAAATAGTTAACATTATTACTTCAAAACTGAACTAGTTAACATTATTATGCGATTCCATCTCGTCTTCCATAGCCTCATGCTCTTTCAGCATTTCCTCAAGCATCTTGAGTAAAACATCAGGAGAAGAAGATGCAAAATAGAAGACTAACGGCTTATATTCTTTTCTCTCGTTTTGAGCGCTTGGTCTGCACTTCTTTCTTCGTATTTCCACAGGTTCTGACTCAGTCTTTCTCTCCTCGATGCTCCTGTTTTTCAAAATGGCATTTGGCTTGAGTCCTTAAAACAAAAGTTTTTATCCAAACTCCGACCAAAACCTTTTTACTTCAAAGTCAGAATCAATAAAATGATTGCTGCAAAATACAATTCTCTTACTCGGTCCGTCCCATTTGACTGGAGAGGTCCATACTTTCCTCATATTCCATAATTTGGAAATGTATGCAAGCTGACATCTTCTTCAGTTGTATTGCTAGAACCTGCAACTATGCATCTGGCAGCCATATTTGATAACTTCTTCAAATTCTGCGCAAATGTGCAATAGGAAATTGCCTCTAATCCAGGGGTCCCCAAACTTTTTGACTCGGGGGCCGCATTGGGTTAAAAAAGTTTGGCCGGGGGCCAGGCTGTATATATATATATATATATATATATATATATGTATATATGTATGTATATATATGTATATATACATATATACATTGTCTTTATAATCCATTTTGTCATTTAACATCAATTAACATTGATGTTCATCAACATTTAGCATTGTCATTTTATCGATGGGAAAATTCATTTTTAGACAATATGATTTGCCTGAGCGGCTAGGAGACACCAAGAGTAACAAGCGGTAGAAAATGGATTAGAAAGGAAAGATTAAAAAAAAAAAAAAAAAAAAATGTTAACTTGGGACTTCCTGTGGGCCAGATTTTGGATGCTGGGGGGCCTAAAATTGCTTTTTGGGGAGAATTTTAGCTGTAGATATAGAATAGAGTTTTATTGTCATTATTACAGTGAACAGGTTCAAAGAACAACGGAATTGGAGCAGATATAATTGTTAGGTCCAGAACTATGAAATACGTGCCAATGTTGTCAGTATTAGAGTGGCCCTTTAAACACTCCAAAAACAGTCCGAGTTAATATCCTACATCTCATCTTTGTTTTATAGGTGACAAAGTCAATACCAATTAATATCAATATCTTACAATATTCCTTTTTAACGTTTTCCATGAATTTTAATCTGTTTATGGGTAGTTTAATAGTTGTGTTTTTTTTTCATTATAGTATATGCCACAGGCCAATTAAATACAATGCCACAGGCCACACTTTGGACACACCTGCTATGTTGAGACGTACCTTGTATTACATGCTATTAATGACAAACGATCATATAATCCTACAAAGAATTTATTATAACTCATCCCCAGTGTTTTCAAAAATCCTTAATCAAGATAGCCTAAGCATACATGATGAATAGACCCTTATCAGCGTTTTGAATTGTTGCCTCCACTGCATATCTGATCACCATCTTTCAGGAAGGCTTAAAACTATTACTTTTTGATGTTGCTATTATACTGGACAGAGCTGGCTCACACGAATACCAACATTGTCTATGTATTTGTGCTTTTTAGTGTGATTATGTTATGTTACAGCAAATAATTGTATGTCTTATCCTCCAGTTCCAGAGGATGTCTTTGCTCCGGATTTCCTGTGGAAGGGCTCCTATGATTACAAGGGACAGAAGCAGCCAATGACGATGACAGTCGTCCGCTTTAATGCCACGACGGGGAAAGTGAATGTAACTTTAAACGACAGTAGCATGGAGTTTCTGCTCTCTGGTGAGCCATCTATAAATCATCTGTCGCAAACTTCCTCCCCTCTCCTCCCATCAGTACCTCTGTGTGTCACTTCCATTTGTTCGAGGGAGCCCAGTGTCAATCACCAAACGATCTCATGCATGAGAGTGGAAATTACTTATTGGCTTTAAAGACGGAT